>NC_079135.1:65246567-65549597 GCF_945859705.1 Episyrphus balteatus
AACTTACCAGTTCTTTTCGAAGACGTTCAAAAACAAACTAACCGCGACAAAATCTTACAAAAGGTTATCAAGTTTGTCACCGAAGGATGGCCAGAAAGAAACTCTGATAGCTGTAAAGAATTTAAAACTTTTTTTAACCGCAGGTTAGCAATATCGATACACAAAGGAGTACTCCTGATTCAAACTGATTATACCAGAGTGATCATACCAACCACACTTCGCAAAATAATGCTACAAATGCTTCACGAAGGCCACTGGGGTTCGGTTCGCATGAAGCAAATGGCCAGACATTATTGTTGGTGGCCGGACATAGACAAAAACATTGAGGAGACTGTAGCATGCTGCACGTCATGTCAAGAAAATAGTTCGAGCAGCCACAAAGTTTTTGAAAGTTGGCCACTACCTACAGAACCATGGCAGAGGATACATCTTGACTTTTTGGGTCCATTTATGGAGTCAATGTACTTGGTTTGTATGGATGCGTTCTCCAAATTTCCTTATATAGTTAAGATGAATTCTACAACGACTACAGCAACAGTTCGAGCATTGAAAAACATATTCGTGATTGAAGGTCTTCCAACAACCATTGTAAGTGATAATGGACCTCAATTCACGAGTGAGGAGTTCCGAAGATTCTGTTCAGAAAATGGAATTTGTCATCTCACATCAGCACCGTTTCATCCTGCGTCTAACGGAGAGGCAGAAAGATGTGTTCGTACTTTCAAAACTGCGTTGAGAAAAATTTGTAGCGAGGGGATAAATCAAGATGAAGGTCTTTTAAAATTTTTGATCACTTACAGGACTACTCCAGCAAATAACAATAAGTCACCAGCAGAGATTCTGCATGGTCGACAACCAAGAATTCTTTTAGAACTTATTAAACCACATAAGGCAAATACCAATGAACTAAAATCTATTTCTAAATTTCAGATAGATCAACCGGTTTATACTAAAAGTTTCTCACGTGGACCTAAATGGATTCACGGCAGAATCCAGAGGCAAATAGGTTCCAACATGTATTGCATCAAGTTGTCACAAACCAATCAAGTTATAAGACGACACCAAAACCAGATAAGAAGAGCACCAGAGCAGGTTGCTCAAGACAATCATGATTATCAGTTACAGCCAACGTTTGTGAGTCCCACTATTCTTGAAAATGCAGCATCGGCGCCTTCGTGCTCATCATCTTTGACTCGACAACAGCCCGGACAGGCTATGCAATCACCAATCATAATTCAGGACAGCAGCTCTGAAAACGAATTAAGTGAAAGTGAGGTCGGTCATAATACTCCAAGCTCTTCACAATCGCAATCACCTCGCCGGTCAACTCGAAGTAGAAGACCTCCACAGTGTTACAGTCCTTGAAAATAACGAGGGAGGAATGAAGTATCTGAATGCATTCATTAGTTCCACACGAAACAATAATACCAACTTGCCAATAACTAGCCGGAAATGCATCAGCCATTACATAACCTCGTTAACCATGAGCTTCTGAACTTTGACTTTAGCCTATAGCCTCCTTGTCATCTTTGATCTCAAGGCGACTAGACGTATCCATCCTAAGTTAATTAAAGTATATTGTATATCTAACCTACATATTGTATTATTAAATATTAATAGTATTAAGCTTTTGTTTAAATAAAAAACCCAATAATTAATTTGTTAATAAATTTACAGCCCTATTTATAAACTCATCATAGACAGTACATAGCATTATGTACTCTTTATAATGTCTTTAAACAGAAAATTGTCATTTATAAACTTTATGCAACGTTTAATAGAGCTTGTATACTCTAAACGCGTTTTTAGGTTGTTTAAAGCTTGAATAAGAATATATTTTGCTTAAATGTCATTTGAACATCAAATAATTTTCAGAAAAAGAAAACACGGCAATCATTTATATTTTTTTTTATGTCATTGAAGAATTTATTTTTTGAATTATATTTATAATTTTGTAATCAACTGAAACAAAATATAAGAAATTGTGTTTCTTCGAGATTTTTTCCTGATATAAGATGTGAGAACTTTTGGCTGCAGTACCTACATATGTACATATACAAATGTGGGTTTTCTTTTCATCTTTTTCTTTTTACATAGAAAAAATGATTTATGCATGTTTCTTTTTAATTTATGTAATTTTTTTGGAATGAAATGTGTTTTTTTTTTAGATTTTCTTCTTTATATGACATCAAGAACTTTCGCTCACGTTTTTTTGTTTATTTTCAAATCAGATGGAGTTATTTTGACAGATTTTTCATTTTTAGTACTTATTTGGACACAAACCTAGTATAACTATAATTGCTAAAAAAATATTTTATAAATAGAAATTTATGTAACGTTGCATAAAGGCTACATAAAACTTTATTCATTGTATAACTATTTAGCCGTTTAGAGCTGTTTAGTGAAATCTAATAAATAAGGCTGTCAATGTTTAAAGCATAAAGGCTTGGCCACACCAAAGGGTACATGCGGTAGCGGTACGGGTACTTGTATGAAAAAAATTCCAAACTGACACATCAACGTTCAGATGTGGAATTTTTTTAATACAAATATCGTTACCGCTACCCGTATCGCTACCGCATACCCTCCGGTGTGGCCAAGCCTTAAAGGCTTGGCCACACTGGAGGGTATGCGGTAGCGGTACGGGTAGCGGTGAGGGTACTAAAAAACTTCCACACCTGAACGTTGATGTGTCAGTTTAGAATTTTTTTCATACAAGTACCCTCACCGCTACCCGTACCGCTACCGCATACCCTCCAGTGTGGCCAAGCCTTTAAACATAACATTTAGATACATTGGTACCTTCTTGCCTACGTACGTATTTTTTTTTTTTTTTTTTTTTTGTTAAAGGTGTGGAAAGATTATAAATATAATCTTAAACGCAAAATGCGTGAAAATAAACTACATTTCAGTGGTTTTGTATGGAAAATTTCGTTTCGCTTCAGCTGCGTACTAAGCTTAAATCTGTAATGGTTTTCGTTTGGTAAAAAATCAATTTATTTTTTGATCTGTCAAAAAAAAAACAATTTTTGCTCCGTTCAACTACAATTCGTCACGTGAGTTTTTATTTGTCCTACAGATGCAATTGTTGCTTCTGTAAAGCATTATAGAATCAAAATTGTTAGTAGGGATGCCATCTTATATTTTCGGCCACGCTCTTTCGATTGCTGCAATCAGAATCGTCCTATCTCTTTTAGTTTTCAAGATAAAAAAAATGAATTTGTCCTATAGCCCAAATTTGTTCGGTGAATTTTATGCTAATTTGTCCTATATACGTTTTTGTATATGGTAGGACAAATACTGGCTTTATAATTATGCAAAATTTGTTCTTACATGTCCTATATCCAATGAAGTTAAAAAAGTCATGTGTGCAATTCACCCGTGGTAGAAGTGAAACCTTAAAAATTATTTTTCTTAATAAAATAAAATAAAATAAAATTCGAAAAAATGTACCTTTTTTTATTCCATCACCTTTAAATCCATATCTTTTATATGACAACCTAATAAATTTAAATAAAAATAAATTTTTATTTTATTTGAGTTTTCAATCATGTTTCTACCATGCCTACAAAAAAAGTAAGAATTTTTTAAAGTCAACCATCTCGAAATTTAAAACTGAGATTACGGTACTTAATACACTGGTGGCTGGTCATCGGCAACAGATCTCCATACGTGTTTTCAGGTATTTTCACGTTTTTGATACAATCAAATGAAATTTAATATTATCAGCATGCGTATTAAACTTAAATAAAATTGTCATGTGCCCTAGATCAAAAGATATAACGTGTTTAGAAAAAGAACATCTTTTTATCGTTATCTGAGGATTTTGAATATTAAATTTAATGACATTTTGCACATTTATAGTTTATTTAACTACCTATCTACATTCATTTATCTATTAAAACAAAAAAGTTGATTTTTCCTATCGCTTTTTAGACCAGTGTCGATGCCTTCAAAAACATTAAAAAGTACAAAAAAATCATAGTAGGATGAAACCCATTGGAAAAGGAGGTGAATATGATAAAAATGAAAGGAAAAATAAATTACGGGCGAACCGAGTTCGGGAAGTGGGTGGGTTGAGTTTTTAATGGTAAAAAATGGTATATATGGATTTCCGTCAAAACTACAAATCCTATAGAAAAAAGTTGTATCGCAAAGTTGTAGGTAATAAAAAGATCTACACCTTTTGTATCAACAATTTTTCACATAACCTCAAAATTTATGTGAAAAATTAAAAAAACCGAGTTTTTGGTTTTTTATTTTTATCTTTTTCAAAAACAAAAATTTTTCTACGAAATTTGGTGAAAACATACCTTATAATGTCCCAAATACACTGTAATTTATTTGATTTAAAATATTAATTTTTTTACCTTATTTTGACTTAATACCAAAAAACACCCTAATTTTCAATCGAAAATTCACGTGTCAAAATATCAACTTTTTTCAAAAAGTTGGTGGGCAATTCCTTCGTTAAAATGTCTATTTTCTGATGGTGTAAAAAAAATTTACATTAGTATACTATAGAACATTTTTTTTATCATTGCTTACAATTTTGGCCTATTTATTCAAATTTACACTTTAATTACTCAAAAAACCTAAGATTTCATGTAACATTGATAAATCTTACGTTTTTTGAGTAATTAAAGTGTAAATTTGAATAAATAGGCCAAAATTGTAAACAATGATAAACATTTTTTTTCGAATTCAAGCTTTTTTCATTTTTTGAATTTTACGAGAACATGTTCTATAGTAGAACATGTTCTCGTAAAATTCAAAAAATGAAAAAAGCTTGAATTCGAAAAAAAATGTTTATCATTGTTTACAATTTTGGCCTATTTATTCAAATTTACATGTTCTATAGTAGAACATGTTCTCGTAAAATTCAAAAAATGAAAAAAGCTTGAATTCGAAAAAAAATGTTTATCATTGTTTACAATTTTGGCCTATTTATTCAAATTTACACTTTAATTACTCAAAAAACGTAAGATTTATCAATGTTACATGTAAATTTTTTTTACACCATCCCACCGACTTTTTGAAAAAAGCTGATATTTTGACACGTGAATTTTCGATTGAAAATTAGGGTGTTTTTTGGTATTAAGTCAAAATAAGATAAACAAATTAATATTTTAAATCAAATAAATTACAGTGTATTTGGGACATTATAAGGTATGTTTTCACCAAATTTCGTAGAAAAATTTTTGATTTTGAAAAAGATAAAAATAAAAAACCAAAAACTCGGTTTTTTTAATTTTTCACATAAATTTTGAGGTTATGTGAAAAATTGTTGATACAAAAGGTGTAGATCTTTTTATTACCTACAACTTTGCGATACAACTTTTTTCTATAGGATTTGTAGTTTTGACGGAAATCCATATATACCATTTTTTACCATTAAAAACTCAACCCACCCACTTCCCGAACTCGGTTCGCCCGTTATTTATTTTTCCTTTCATTTGTATCATATTCACCTCCTTTTCCAATGGGTTTCATCCTACTATGTTTTTTTTTTGGTTTCAAAAATTATCGACCGGTCTATTTTTGTTTCATCTCGTTTCAAATCACTACGATACTAAAGAAGTTTTCACTTCAAAAGTAATAAATTTTTGTAGTCAATCACATTTTACAAAAAAAGCCGAAAAAATACGTTTATTGTATTCTTTTATCAATATATCGATTTTTTGATATGCAAAGCTATAAAAAAAATTACACCATTAAAAAGCTTGTAATTTCCTGAAGAATAAAGCCATACTTAAATTTTTATAATGCGCAAAAGGTATAAAAATAATTTATTGAAAACAATCATTTTCGTATTAAAGTTAAATCAAATTTGTATGTGCACTAGATCAAAAGATATAACGTGTGTAGGAAAAGAACATCTTTTTACCGTTATCTCAGAATTTTGAATATGAAATTAATTGAAATTTTGTACAATTATATTTATTTAATTACCTATCTACAGTACAAATTTCATTCATCTATCTATTAAAACAAAAAAGTTATAACAAGTTGAATGTTCGTGTCGCGTTTTCGTTTCATCTTGTTTCAAATCACTACGATACTAAAGAAGTTTTCACTTCAAAAAAGAAGGACATCATCCATATCGTCCCGTTTCTGCGTGAACCACGTATCTACACAGCAAATTTTGTTCAGTTCTTAAAAGAAATATACATTTTTCTTGAAATTAAAAATATGAATCGAACAAAAGGAAATCAAGTTATGTTTAAGACATATTGATTGAGTTGTCTCTAAACTAAAACCCTTGTATTATATTTTTGTTTATTTTTTTAAACTCAAATAAAAAATGTATTGAGTTTTGATTTCAATAAAAATATTTGGTTTCCTATTTTTTCTGTTTTTGTCTCCTTTCTACATATATCCAATATACACTGCCGCTCATCTGAATAGGTTCACATTTTAGTTCATTTAACATTTGGCTTGTCTTGGTATTTAATGCAATGGCACATCTTTTTTATGTATGTAACGAGAGAACATCTTTATGCGCTTAGTTTAGGGGAAATAAAATTGTCTTGGGGCCTACCGTTCTTCTCACACGGTAGCTAGACCAAATCTAGTCATAAAATCAAGCATATTTTTTGGCTCATCTGAATAGGTTCAAAAGCAAAAATGTTAATAAATGATGAGTTGCATGGGTCTGTTGGACTCAAAATTGTGTCTGTCAATAAATCTGATTGTGTATAACCTGTAAGGATGAAAACGGGTCGTGAAAAATCTTTAGGCGCGGAAAAAATGTGGAAAATAAAAGAAGAATTTGAATTAGACTGAAACCAACGATTCTTGGGACAAAAACAAACACAAGTTAAAATTTAGTAAGCAGTTATTTGCGCAATATCCAAGGGTATAGAAACAACATTAAAAGTCGATGTAACTCAGTCACAACATGGGCCGATAGATGTGCAATGATCAGAATAGCATGACTTCGAGCTAAAAATTAAGCTGAAAACCGGTATAAAATGCAGTTTAACGACGGCAAAACGGGTTGTCAGAAGTGGTAAACATTTGAGGAGAACAAAACCTCGCAAAAATTATCACTTTACAAACCACGAACAGAAACTCACCTCCAATAAAAAAAAAATTGTCGTGAAAGTCGAATTTGCTATTTCCTCATACAAAACTTTTTATCTGCAATTTCAAACAGAGTTTTTTTTACTATTGGAGGTGAGTTTCTGTTCGTGGTTTGTAAAGTGATAATTTTTGCGAGGTTTTGTTCTCCTCAAATGTTTACCACTTCTGACAACCCGTTTTGCCGTCGTTAAACTGCATTTTATACCGGTTTTCAGCTTAATTTTTAGCTCGAAGTCATGCTATTCTGATCATTGCACATCTATCGGCCCATGTTGTGACTGAGTTACATCGACTTTTAATGTTGTTTCTATACCCTTGGATATTGCGCAAATAACTGCTTACTAAATTTTAACTTGTGTTTGTTTTTGTCCCAATGCATCGTTGGTTTCAGTCTAATTCAAATTCTTCTTTTATTTTCCACATTTTTTCCGCGCCTAAAGATTTTTCACGACCCGTTTTCATCCTTACAGGTTATACACAATCAGATTTATTGACAGACACAATTTTGAGTCCAACAGACCCATGCAACTCATCATTTATTAACATTTTTGCTTTTGAACCTATTCAGATGAGCCAAAAAATATGCTTGATTTTATGACTAGATTTGGTCTAGCTACCGTGTGAGAAGAACGGTAGGCCCCAAGACAATTTTTTTCTCCTAAACTAAGCGCATAAAGATGTTCTCTCGTTACATACATAAAAAAGATGTGCCATTGCATTAAATACCAAGACAGGCCAAATGTAAAATGAACTAAAATGTGAACCTATTCAGATGAGCGGCAGTGTAAATTCCACTGGAGAAAAAATTTTTAGCTTTGGTTTTTCATGTGTCTGTAACTATATATGGACAGGTGTCCTATGTCCATTTTATTACTTTTTTTTAAAACTCAATTAAATAAATATTGAAAAACCAAAACATGCAGATTGCTTTATGTATTGTTGGGAAAATATCTAATCTTTCAAAAAACATACAAATCACCACTTTGAAGTTTAAAAACGCTCTACTGAAAAGTTAAGTTTTTGGTTTATAGGACAAATAAGAACTCACGTGATGATATTAGTAGTCCCATCAACAGTTTTTTGACAGATTTAGATCAAAAAATAAATAGATTTTTTTCGCAAACGAAAACACTATAGAAAAAAAAAACAATTTTTGAACTGTTCAAAGCTGTTAATTAATTGTATAAGATTTTAAGTCATGCTTTTCGCGGCTATCAATCATTTTATCGCCCCAACCAACGTTTTGAAGAACATTGTAATCCCGTGACCACGAAGTTTGAAAGTTCTTCGAAACGTCGGGGCGAAGAAATAAAATTAAATATTTCTTATAAATACGCGGTGAGTTTCGTAAAATTTAATTAAACTTTAAATACTTAATTGTAGTTGAATAGATAAGAAATTGTTTTTTTGACAGATTTAGATCAAAAAATAAAATGATCTTTTTACAAAACGAAAACACAATAAAACCATTGTATATATCGTCGGCACAAAGCCAAAACCGCGAATCTGCATTTTTGGACATTTTCACTTTAATGCGTCATTTAACTTGTTATCGGTCCCTCTATCCACTGCTTCGACTGCAATCATCCATCTGTTGCCTAAAAGCCTAAAATATCAATTTCCGTCGCACGAGTTCCCATAAGATTGCATGAATTTCCAAAACTTTGAAGCCGTTTTTCTCAAAACTACAATTTTGAAGATTCGTGGTTTTGGCGTTGTGCCATGCCCACGATATATTCCTCTTAAACATTGCTTTAAAACTTTCAGAATGAATAGATAAAAGGATTTTTGTTTAGAAAAAACTCAATCAATAGGTATGTCTTAAACATAACTTGATTTCCTTTTGTTCAAATCATATTTTTAATTTCACGAAAAATGTATATTTCTTTTAAGAACCAGAACAAAATTTGGTGTGTAGATACGTGGTTCACGTAGAAATGGGACGATTTGCCCTAGCCTCAACGAGCTATTATAAAAAAAAATTTAAATAACAAAATCGTAAAACTGTTCGAAATTAAACTTTGGGGCACCCTGTGTTCAGAACATACAAAAAACTTCGTAAGCCAAAGCCAATTCATAAATTAAATAATTGTAACAAAACGCTTAAGGCCGTGTGCGAATTGCGTCAAAATGTTGATTAAAATTTCTACAACGATTAAAATTTGACGTTTGGTTAAAAAAGGGATCAAATTTATTTTTTTGCTGTGCGAATTGGGTTAAAATGTATTAAATGGGACTTTTTTCTTGGTACTACTTTGAATAAAACTCCCTCAAGATAAAACAAAATTACCCTCAAAAATGGTTTTTCTTATGTTCAATTAACTATTTTTTTTAACAAAACCCAGTTGAAAATATATCAAGTTAAATATTCTAGTATGAAAATGTAAGAAATTCTCAATTTCACATACTTTTTTTTTATTTTATCGATAAATTCCCATTTCATTATGATCAAAAAGAAATTTATTAATTCAGTCTTCTAACACTAATTCGTAGTTCTCCAGCTGCCAACAAAATAGAAATATAAAAAATAAAAAACAAACAAACAATTATTTCAAATTATTATTTCAAGATGAATATTAATTTGAGGAAGTACTTTGTATTAATAATTTTAACATTTCTTAAAATATCAACGCATTATAACAAAAATAATTTCAAATCTATCTTGATCTTTCTATCTTGAGAAACGTCAAATTTTAACCACTAGTGTCAAATTTTACCCTGCTCCGCAGCTGGGTAAATTTTAACCCATTTTATTCACCATGCTAGTGTCAAATTTTAACCAAACGTCATATTTTAACCAACATTTTAACGCAATTCGCACACGGCCTAAAGCCTGGTACGCTGCTCGCGCTAAATTTTATCTGAGATAAAATTCCCATACAAGTTATCGATAACTTGTATGGGATCCATTTTATCTCGGCTAAAAATTTTCGATAATTTGTATGGGAGCTAAAATTTAGCGCGAGCAGCGTACCAGGCATTGACCTACTATATATGGACTGCTAGTCGTTTGACTTTTCCATACAAAAATTGAAAAAAAATGATTCCACATCTTTCTAGCTCTACTAGCGGTATAACCTTAAACGGCGAAAAGAGGAAACTTTTAGTGAATGACATATGTCGTTAAAAGGTAGTGCTTTCTCTGTTTTTCTATATTTGTTCCTTTTGCACTTCGTCAAAAATGTTGCACTTATTCTCCGCTTTTTTTTAGGGCGCTAGTATCGCGAAGAAACAAGTGGAACCAACCTGAATATGCTTCTAGCAGTCCATATATATTAAGTCAATGGTACCAGGGGCCTATTTCATAGATAATACATTACATACATTGTATGATATTGACAGTTCTGATGTATTATTTTTGTTTCATAGAAAATTTGTATGAAGAACTGTCATACATCAGTGTATGAACGGAGAATCGACTGGAAGTATTCCAATGTTGTATGATACTGTTTCATAGAAATTTATCATACATTGTTTTAATACATTTTGTGTGAATTTTTCATACATTTCATACAGCAAGTCATTTTGCTGTAAACAAAATTTTTTTACTTAATAGAAGTATAAAAATGGCAGTTTTGTGTACATAATTTCATCATAAGGAATATGCACATAATATATTTTGTATTTTTGCAAAGAAAATAATAATTCATTGTCTTTTCTTGTTTTATTTTTAAATATCATGACACGCAAGTTTCTGTTACTTTTCGTTTTGGTTAGTCAGTAAAACAAATTTCCTACACTCCAACGAAACCTAACCTCACAATTCATTCAAACGAAATGTCAAAATAAATACATCAACTACAACAGAATAGATTTTATAAATTACTTCCAATGAAATCTATGAAACAAAAAATTGTATGTAATGTATGAAAAAAATTTTAATGTATGATGTATGTAATGTATGTGATGTATCATCTATGAAATAGGGCCCAGGCTTCAAGTAAATGTTGCAACATCGCGTTAGAAAAATTTTTGTTTAGGTTAGGTTAGGTTAGGTAGAAATGGCTGTCAGGAAAACAACTGACACACTTAGACCATTTATTGGTCCGTTGTGATACCATGATTTTGTGAGGAAATTCCTCACTAATTAAACCAGTTGGAGCTTTTAATAAAGCGGTGAAGGTTGAAGATGTCAGTATTGATTAGCTCACTGGTATCTTCTAAGAAATATTTTTCCAGGTATTTTTTACGTCTACTGGAAAGGGCAGGACATGAGCAGAGAAGATGTTGGATTGTTTCTTCTTCTTCCTCATCAAGGCAACTTCTACAGAAGTCGTTAGAGATTACGCCAAGTCTTATGGCGTGTCTACCTATGAGACAGTGTCCTGTTAAGACACCTATTACAGAGCTGATATGCAATCTGCTTAGAGACAACAAATTTTTTGAACGTTTTGGATCTAGCCTAGGCCAGATCTGCTTGGTCGTTTGGCAAGTTATAATGTTTGACCATCGTATGTTTGTTGCCTCTATAGCTTCTTGCTTCAGCATGAGTTTGCACGTTGCGATTGGTATACCAATATTTGCCTTATTGGGTAAAATTGGTATTAGAGTTCCATTTCTGGCGAGTTCGTCTGCTTCACAGTTTCCCAGAATATCTCTGTGACCCGGCACCCAGAAAAGGTGAATGTTAAACTGTTCTGACATCTCCATGAGAGATGATCGACAGTCGCGGGCAGTAACGGAGTTTGTGGAAACCGAAGCTAACGATTTAAGGGCGGCCTGGCTATCAGAGAAGATGCGGATATCCGATGTAGATATCACGTTTTCTTTGAGCCAAGTCAGTACTTCTTTAATCGCCATTATTTCCGCTTGGAACACGCTGCAGTGATTAGGGAGACGGAAGGAGAGACTAACATTAAGTCTATCGGAGTAAACCCCGCCACCCACTCCGTCATTGGTTTTAGAACCATCTGTATAGAAATGAATTGAATCATCTCTTAGAAACTCGGCATTGTCCCATTCTGATCTATTTGGGATGGTGACTTCATAATTATTGCCGAAAACCAATTGTGGGGTGGTGTAGTCGGAGTGACTGTGGATTGATCCGAATGAATTCAGAATATTTGTGTGGCCAATAGAGTTATTGGTCCATTGAGAGATGGCTTGGAGTCGAATAGCAGTGCTCGCGGCCACCTGCTTGCTGAATATATCTATGGGTGGAAGATTGAGTAATATATCAAGAGCGGCGGAAGGTGTCGAACGGAGAGCTCCGCTGATGCACATGCAGGCTGAACGTTGGACTTTGCTTAACTTGTCTCGATATGTTACTTTTTCCAGAGCAGTCCACCAAACTGCTACCCCGTAAGTGAGAATAGGTCTGATGACTGCAGTGTATAGCCAATGAGTTATTTTAGGAGATAGTCCCCATTTATTCCCTATAGCTTTTTTGCAAGAAAAGAGTGCCACTGTGGCTTTTCTTATTCTTTCTTGTATGTTGGTTTTCCAGTTTAATTTGCTATCCAAAATAAGACCCAGGTATTTGGCTTCGCTGGCAAAATTAAGTGGAACACCATTAATAGAGGGGGGGTCTAGTTGTGGAATTTTATATTTCTTTGTAAAGAGGACAAGTTCTGTTTTTTGAGGATTTACCCCCAATTCACAGTTTGTTGCCCATTTTAGTAGCTTATTTAGAGCAGTTTGCATTAGTTCTATTATAGTATGGAGATGTTTTCCTGATATGGCAATGGCGACGTCGTCAGCGTATGCAATCACTTTGAATCCATCTACTTCTAGACCGACTAGTAGTTCATTAACCACTAAGTTCCACAGGAGTGGGGAGAGTACCCCTCCTTGTGGTGTACCTCTACTAACAGATCTTCTTGCTGAGAAATCTCCTAGAGTTGAGTTAATAATTCTGCTTTTCAGCATAAGGTCTATTAGCTCGCTCAGTGAGCTATCTACTTTAAGGTTCTTCAGTGCATTTGTGATTGCTATGTTGCTGACGTTGTTGAACGCGCCTTCAATATCAAGAAATGCAACTAAGGTGAACTCTTTATGATGGAGGGAATATTCAATAGTGCGCACTACAGTATGTAGTGCTGTTTCAACCGATTTCCCTTTACAATAAGCGTGTTGTGCTGTAGATATAAGATTGGGATCTATGACATTACGCAAGTGGATATCAATCATTCGTTCTAAGGTTTTAAGAAGGAATGATGATAGGCTGATAGGTCGGAGGTCTTTCGGATTGACATGAGAGAATTTGCCTGCTTTGGGTATAAATACAACTTTAACTTCTCTCCATAGGGCAGGGATGTGTTTCAATTTTACACATCCATTCAGAATTATCTCTAAGATGGGAATTAGAATATCTGATGCCATTTGAAGTTCGGCTGGTATTATACCATCCGGTCCAGCGGATTTGTATGGTTTGAAGGCGTTGATGGCCCACTTTAGCTTCTCTCTTGTAATCAGACCAAGATTGTTTTTTGAATTTGTGTCTGGCCCTGATGGGTCGACTCTGTTTATAATGTTTGAGCTACTTGGAAAATGAGTATCTAGTAGCAAATTGAGTGATTCTTCACAGGAGTTGGTCCAGGCCCCGTTATTTGTTTTCAAGGCACTGGGCATTAAAGGGTTTGTTGAGAGAATTTTTCTTAATCTAGAGGCTTCTGAAGAGTCTTCTATTTTTTCACAGAAATTTCTCCAAGAAGATGTTTTACATTTTCTTAGCTGTTTTTTGTAGACTTTCAGGGATTCTTTGTATAGGTCCCAGTCTGAAACATCTCTAGTGGATTTGGCGAGATTGAAGAGTTTTCTACAAGCTTTTCTGTGCGGTTCTAGCCCTGAGGTCCACCAGTGTGGCTTCTGCTTTCCTCTTACTTGTATGAGTGGGCAGGAGTTATTCATTGATAGGTTAAGGGCAGAAGTGAGATCATTGACTTTGTTGTCGAGATCGATTGTATTTGAGGGATAACTTAGAAGTTCAGGTTTAAGTAAGCTTGTCAGAGTTTCCCTGTATTTTTGCCAGTTAGTTTTGCGATAGTTTCGGAATGCTAACTGTTTAGTAGTCACATCGTTAAGACTAAATTGGATGTATCTATGATCAGAGAACGAGTGTTCTTCAGATACTTTCCAATTTAAGATCCTTTGATGAATCGAATCGGAGACAAGAGTAATGTCTAGTACTTCTTGTCGGTTTCTGGTAACGAATGTTGGTTCATTGCCAGTATTACTTACTATCAGGTTAGTACTCAAAATAAAATCAAAAAGTGACTCACCTCTATCATTTATGTCGGTACTTCCCCAGACCGTGTGATGGGCGTTTGCATCGCAACCAATTATGAGGCAGATCTTTTGCCTTTCAGCATCGGCTACAAGTCTCCGTAGTTTTTCGCCAGGGAGAGGGCCGAGTTGGTCATGGCCGAGATATGCCGACGCAATCCAGAGTGTTCCTTGGTCAGTTTGCAGTCTGACCGCGGTTACATCTCGATCGCTGTAATTAGGGAGTAAATATACATTAGTATTACTTCTTGCTAATATGCATGATCTGGGGTCACCTTTGTCCGATGCATATAGCAAGTTGTACCCAGGAGTCCTGAGTCCCTGAACCATGGACTTGCAGATCCATGGTTCCTGGACCAGCACCACGTCTTCCCCATTCTTGTGGATTCGGAGAAGAAGGGAGGCCGAAGCCTGCTTGGAGTGGTGAAGGTTAATCTGAACTAACTGGAGCATGAATGCTACTGTTAGTCAGATCAGCCCCCACCACCGTAAGGTCGAGGTCTTCGGATTCTGACTCAGAAGATGAACGTAGGAGTTCATCTTCACTGAGTAGAATCTTGTTGAGATATTCCTCTGTTTCCATCTCAACATCGGAGTTATCTGGTATTGGAGCCATTATGGCTGGCGTTTTAGAGCCCGAGGGGACCTCCTCAGTTGGGGAGATTACCGGCGTATCAACCTCCATTGATGGAGATGGAGGATTGATATTTAAGGCAATGTCTTCTTCTAAGGAGGGAACCTCAGGTGCCGGAAGTGATGGAGGTGCAGCTTTTGCACTCTCCTCATCTTTTTTATAGATCTTTAAGGTTGTAGAAGTCCATCCAAACCTTATCTGACTTTGGTTCGCAGCTAGGGGAGTCAACGACTCCTTATTGATGACAATTATTGCCGATCTATAAGGGCCCGTTGGCTCTTCCAGCTTTGCGACTTTCCAGTCGTGAGTGGGTAGGGATGGATTTCCAAACTGGATCATTTTGAGCACAGTATCTTTGCAGGCTAGCTCAGCTGGGATACTGATGCGAGCTCTAGGTCTGCAAGGAATGTCTTCCTTTGCCACAACCTCTAGCTTGGCATCAGGCCATAGCCCCTCTAGTCTGCTGATAGCAAGCTTATATAGATCGCATGATCTCTTGTCACCGAATGCGACGAGCTTGACGCGGCCTTGGTGCCATCCCGCGTCCTCAACAACTGCAGGCTCACCCGGGTTCTCCATCATGAGAGTCCAGTAGGAGATCTGCAGTTTGTTTGAGACCATCGTCCAACGGTCAAAAGAGATCATGCCATCGACATTACTTCTATCGATAACTGCAAGGATAGACTTGTCCTTAAGAACGTCACTAAAGGACAGGTCTTTCCTAGTGTGAGTGCTGGAATTATGCACTTTTTGTCTTTTAGATTCCGAGACGGAATCCTCAACAGACCTTTGTCGCTTTGACGTTAAGTCGCTGCTGGTCAATCTTTTGCTGAGAATAGCTTTTGCCCATTCTAACTTGCTGGATTGCTCTGGGGACCGTTCGGCTATTGGTATCAACCTTAGTGCTCTATAGATCCCCTTTGCGTTCCTTATGTCATTACGGGACGCTCTTTTGCTTTCCTCTCCAGCGGAGGTGGAACTATGAGAGACAGCTACACTGCCGCTGGGGATTTGAGCACTTTTAGGGTCAGGAAGAGGTCTGTCTTGACTAGAGGTGAGACTGTAAGAGACAGACGTTTTACTGGTCAAGACATCCTCTTCCGGACCCACAGAGTTAACTATTCCTGAGTTTGGAGTAGCAATTCTGTTACTGTGTTCCTCGGCGGAAGCATGACTGTAAGAGACAGCCTTACTTCCGTCAGGGAGTGGAGTAACCAACGTGTTCTGAAGGGGTTTGCTTTGACTGAGGGTGGATTCGTAAGAGACGGTCCGTTTTTCAGTCATAGCATCCCCTTCAGGGCCCGTAGAATTATCTACATTAGTGCTTGGGGTGTCAGTAGTACTGTAAGAGACAGCCGTACTTCCACTAGTGGGAGCTACCACGGTAGCAGGGTTTGTATTGGTGGTTGTTCGCCGGCTTCCAGTTTTGCACTTTGCAGTCTTTCTGGAGGCTGAGGTCGACTCACCTTTACTTTTCTTTTTGTCAGCGTTTTTCTTTATTTCCGCCGAGCTAACTTTTGTCACTGGCGACTTAGCCTCTTTCGAGGCCAAGCCCTCGCCGGCAGTCGCGACACCTGCCGACACTTGAACGTATATCCCCGTTCGATTTTTTATATCTTCGTTAGCTTTTTCCATGTTTTTGTTTTTCAAGTTTTCTAACATTGAGGTTATTTTTGAGTTATGTTTGTGGTGAGATCCTGCAACTGGATTGCTGGAGGATCCCACGATAAGCACCCCCACCACGACAAGGTCAACTCATAGGGGGTGAAAATTTTTGTTTACATTTCTCCTCTATTTTCTGGCTGTCAAAATAGAAACACATGTTTTCGGTATTCTCCCTTACTCTTTCCTTATGTCGTTTTCCAAAATTCAAGGAGTGAAACTCCTAGCTATATAATCACTCCGAAAGGAGTGATTTCAAATTCCAAAATTGAAAAAGGAGTGAATTTTTGGAGTGAATTCTTCACTCCCAAAATTTTGAAGGAGTAACGGAGTGATTACCAATACTTCTACATTTGACTTCATGGACTGACTGTCAAATTGTTGGGTGGTTGTTTTAACTTTTTTTTTTGAAGGAAATTATACTTATTTACAAAAAAAATTCAATAAAGTATTGTAAAAAATCACTAAAAGTGAATTTAAAAGATTGTGTTATTATTTTATTCATTATTTCGTATTACAAACACATGCAAAGCAAACGTCAAATCACTCCACTTGTCAAATTCTTCGTGAACAAATTCCAAAATTGCACGAAAAAGGAGTGATTCACTCCCATAATTTTGGAAAACGACATTAAAGACTCAAATATTTTTCTCCCTCTAACACACAGTTTTTAGTCCTTCATTCTACTCTCCAAATCAGACATTATGCTACCGCAGCGCACCCTAGTCCAAGGAAGCGGACCTAAAAAATTCACGTTCATGATCATGAACGTACCAGCGTACCAGGTACGCTGCTCGCGCTCATGGTATAAAAAGAGAAGGTATGATCATTAGAAAAAACTCAGTATCGAGAACTGTCAAAACTTATGGCTACTTATGGTTTTGACAGCCCAGCCCATTCAAATTGTTGTTGTAAACAAATTTGTCTTGGAAATTGTTGTTGCTTTTGACTTTGCCAAATGCCAAACGTCAAAACCTTATTACCCCATTTTGTAAGATGGCGGCTAAAATGATCATACCTTGTCTTTTTATACCATGTCTCGCGCTAAATTTTAGCTGAGATAAAATTCCCATACAAGTTATCGATAATTTGTATGGGATCCATTTTAGCTCAGATAAAAATTTTCGATAATTTGTATGGGAGCTAAAATTTAGCGCGAGCTGCGTACCAGGCTTTTAGATCTAAAAATAAAGTGATTTGTTTAAGCCTGGTACGCTGCTCGCGCTAAATTTTAGCCGAGATAAAATTCCCATACAAGTTATCGATAATTTGTATGGGATCCATTTTTTCTAAAATTTTTCGATAATTTGTATGGGAGCTAAAATTTAGCGCGAGCAGCGTACCAGGCTTTACCAAACGAAAACGAAAACACCAAATATGCTTACTAGAGCCTACGATTTTGTTCGTGTATTTAATTACACGTGTACCCGATACACGTGTACACGTGTATCTAAAAAACGTTTACACGTGTATCTTATTTACACGTGTATTTATTAAATACACGTGTATTTATATTTACACGTGTAAATACGAAACAAAATGATTTTTTTGCTTTTTGGGGGTAAAATAAAAGTTTTTAAAACTAAACAACTGAAGATTATTGTGCAAATAAATAGTTCGAATTGGAAAAATAGTATTTGAACTTTTTGAAGACCTTATAAATAATTTATTAAAAAATTAAAAATAATGATGTGCCTTTTCATTAAAAAAAAACTAATAAATTTTTCCAAGATATATTTGCATATTGCCTACTGTGTCTTTCTCAGAAGAAAGTGTACCAACTGTTACATGTTTTTTTTTTTTTTTTGTTAATCACCGTTTATTTGAAGATCATATGGTTTACTAAGTTCATAGTGAAAGTGTAAAAGGTGTTTTATAAATAAAGCGACAAATTCAATCAAAATAAATTTTAAAATAAAACTAAAATATGAAGCCAAGGAGTTGGGTATGGCAATATGCCCACCGAGAAGGGACAAATGCCTACTGTGACTTATGTAGTTCACAACAAAACAACCGTTTTTCTTGTCCCGGTGGAACAACCGGAGCCCTTGGACGGCATTTAAAGGGACTCCATGGAGTCAATTTAATTATTTTATATGTTTTGTTGCTTGGTAATCTAATCTAATCTGCTTTATTTTTTTACTTTTTAGTCGTATAATATTTGAAAGAAGATGATAATTTGCTTGGGTGGTATGAGCTCCCAAAGCCCCTCTCTTGCAATTTACCTACAAAAGCTTTTGCGATATTTAGAATGGGATAAAATAGATTTGGGGTGTTTCAACCCCCTAATGCCCCTCCCCTGAGTTCGGACCCCAAAATATTGCGTTGCAATCCAAACTTCATATGTGTACAAAGTTCAGTTCGATACGATAATGGGAATCGGGTCAAAATTTTTTTCCAAGATTTATATGGCTAGGGTTGAATAAGAATTTCCAATTAAATTTTCCGTGTAATTTCAATGTGTAAATCTAGCCAATAACCGCAAAAACCTGAACAATATCCTTTTCATTCAATATAATACATATTTTAGGAAATCGCCACCAAATCTACCTGTTCGAACGCTATTTACACGTGTAAATATAAATACACGTGTAAATATAAATACACGTGTATTTACAAATACACGTGCTTCGGCACGAATTATTTAAATACACGTGTAGCACGTGTACCTTAATACACGTGCAATAGTAGGCTCTAATGCTTACTTATTTCAGCCTGAACGCGATTGTCGCATTTGGCGAAGTGTCAAGAATCCGACATGTTTTGTTTTGACAGCTATATTCAAGACTTTTTTTTGGTTACGTTATTTCTCATCCATTAAACGCAAATTGTTTAGTTTTAATTTTCACAATAAAAAATGATTTCACTCACTTGTGCCTTAAGGGCAACAAATAATTTTTCTCGCATATTCACAAACTCCATCAGGTACGTACTCTCATTAAATGTGTTTTCTTTTTTTATAACTTTTTAAACGAATCTCTCAGACCGGGTGGTGTTATCCAGTGTCAACCTGCAGCTGGATTAAAAAACCTCGAGGAAAAAGTTGGACTCCCACCAAAACCCAAAAAACCACTCACACCATTCTTTAGATATATCAAACAAGTTCGACCGACTATTCTAGCTGAGAATCCGCACTTTAAAGCCACCGATGTTATCAAAACAATTTCTAAGCAATGGGAAACAGTTGATCCTGCCCTTAAGCTGAAATTCCAAGAGGAATATCAAAGAGAAAAGACAATTTATGTTGAAACTCGGGCAAAGTATGATAGCCAAATAACTGACGAACAACGCTATGAAATGAAGCAATTGAAAGATGAAAGTAATATCGCCAAGGAACGGCGTATGACAAAAAAGCGAATTGCTCAATTAGAACGCCCCAAGAAGCCTGCATCTGCCTTCCTCTTGTTTGTTTCCAAGGAGCGACAAGAAACACCTCAAGGTCCCAATCAAACATATAGACAATGGCACGCTACCATAACTCAGAAGTGGGCAAAGCTAAGTGATTCAGAAAAAGAACCTTTCCTTCAGATGTTTCGAGACAAATTGGTCAAGTACAAGTAAGTTCAAAATTTGTTACGTAATATTTGGTTTTTATCAAATTGGGTGGTACTTCTTTCAGAGAGGATATTGCTGTATGGGAAGAGAAAATGGTTAGCCTTGGCAACATGGATGTTGTTCGACCAGAAATTCTAGTTGATCCACCAACTCCAAGATCTAAGTCGAGAAAATAATTTTGTATTTTCATTTTTCAACGTTGATTCGTTATTCCTCGACAAAAGGAATTATTTTCATTTTTAACATATTTTTGATTTCTTGAATAATTATAAGTTCTTTTGTTTGTTTTTTTTTTTAATTATATAAAAACATCAATAAATAAGCTGACTGAATTCACAAAAACATTTTTGTTTGATTTTGTGTCTGCACTTAGCTTTTTTTTTAAAGGCTCCGAAAAGTCTTTTTTGATTTGGTATAATGTACATATATTCTTGGTGCTCTTCTCTTTCTTCAAATAGAAACACTCTCGTGTGATAATTTTAGAACTCTGACGAAACATCACAACTTTCACTTTCAAGACAATTTAAAAATGTTTTTTAGAAAACGATCGCAATGTACTACTATAATTGAAGCGTTTGGATGAAGAAGGGGGTAAGTGACATTTTTTCGATTTTCGGTTTTTTCTGAAAAATAAGGATGCCTTGCGAAAACTTAAATTTCCGTCTAATCTACGTCACGCTACGATTAGTATTTTCTAATTTAGCGCTTTCATTTTTGGTATAAAGGGGTTACTTACAACTAAAAATCGTATAATATGAGTGGAAGAATGGGGTAACAGCACTTAACTCCTTTTTGGGTGAAATAAAAAAACAAAGACTTTTTCGTCCGAGAAAAAAATCGCATAATATGAGTGGAAGAATGGGGTAACAGCACTTAACTCCTTTTTGGGTGAAAAAAAAAAATTAAAGGAACAAATGATGTTCATACCAAGGGAACACCACTGGTTTTATGAAAAAGCTTTATCGGAACCATGCGAACAGAAAACAACTATTCAAAATAAAAAGAAAAAAAATGAATTTTGTTACTTAACCCCTTTGTATTCTTAAAAATTCAAAATACTTATATCTAAGCTTTTTGTGCAAGAAAGAGTTAACTGCTCTTTTTCTGAAAAAAATTGTTTTTTTAAATATACCGAGCTACTGTTTTGAAATAAAAGTAACATTGCTAAAAAGCTATTATTTTTCTTGTTTTATTAGTTTATTCAATTTTATTAAGATTGGAATACGAAAAAAGTTCTCAACAAAAAACTTTAAGTCCTTATATCTCGAAATGTTGCAAATGTCACTTACCCCCTTCTTCATCCAAACGCTTCAATTATAGGGTAACAACTTATTTGTGATGCGCAACCGGTAGACTAAAACGGATTTTAGTTTTTCGTGATACATCATCTTTATAATGAGCCCTTAAAGCTCACCAATTTACAAGAAAATAGATTGCTTCTTATCAGTGGCGTAGATAGGGGGGGGATCAGGGGGATATATCCCCCCCCATTGGGATCGATAATTGTGCAGTATAAACAGTCATGAATAAATAAGTTGAAGAAGCGCACTTTGAAAAAAAACGCTATGGATTTCGAGTTCTTGATTAGCTTAAAGGTTATAAATATGGTTTACCAACTTTCGTTGCCATTAAGTCGGTGTTTCAAAGAGTGAATTTAGACTTGGTCCAAGCAATGGAGCTCGCTAAAGATTTAAGGGATCAACTAAAAATTAAACGGGCAGAAGACGACTCATTTTCGAAAGTTTTTTGTATATGGGAAAAATTAGCTGAAATCCTTGACATAGGTGTTAAACATAAGAGAATAGTGAAGCGACAAAAGAATCGTTCGAACCCTTCGGTTCAAAGTACAGTAAAGAATATTTTCGTGTTACTGTTTTCAATCTTTTTCTCGATTTCTATGTAATGGGCCTTGGAGAAAAATGTACAAACCATGAAAACACACTAGAAGGGTTTCCGGTTCTTTCTAAGGATTCTTCGTCTGAAATAGACAAAGCAGCTAAAAAATTTAATGAAACTGTTGAGTTTTACCAAAAACTAGACCACATAAAATAGAATAAAAACAATAAGATTTCCTTATAGTTTTCATCCAAGAAGGAAATATTTAAACAATCGGGATTTCCTAACTGTTTTACCGACTTCCAAAAAGGAGGAGTTATTCAATTCGTCTGTAATTTTTTTGTGTTTGTCACCTCATAACTTTGGACCGAGTGAACCAATTTTGATAATTCTTTTTGTAGGTATTGAAAAGCTGGTGCCTGTTCAGTACTATTAGCAAAACCATAAAACCCAGTTTTGATCCATGGAAGTCGGTTTTGTTTATTTAATAAAAAAAATACGATCATATACGGGATCACCTATTCCAACTTACTATAGAAATATTGGTCACAATTTTTGTTCTAGTGCCAAGTTGGAAAAAATATGAAATTTTTACAAAAAATTTTGAAAGAAAAATACTTCCTCTATGAACTCCTTGAAAGCGCTCGAAAGCTGCACCGAAAAAAAGTTGTCCTGGTATTTATATTTTATTAAAGATATTAGCTACACTGCTGGTTTCTACGTCAACTACCGAAAGAACTTTCTCCAATTTAAAGAGAATAAAAACAATACAAAGAAGCATTATTAAAACTTAAAAAAAAATTTGCGAACTAGATCTATCCCCCCCCTTAGCAAAAAGCTATCTACGCCACTGCTTCTTATACGATAGAAAGAACATGTCCTCTTGCACTACCATAGAGAAGTTATGAGGAGGAAAAGTTAAATTTTTTTCTAATAATTTAAAGAAGTATCACTATAAAAAATAGGTCTTTTTTATAAAACTGTCAATAAACTCGTTCACCTTTCAAATTAAATTGGGCAGTTTCGGACATCACATCAGATCTGCAATCCTCCTTCGAATTAGATAGGAATTTTTACATTTAAATAAATGATGGAAGTGCTTTTCAAACTGTAACAAGCATTTGACGTATGGGTGGATTGGATGCTATAAAAGGAAATCGGTACCACATATGCACGAAAAAGGCATACAACTTACCAATACAATTGCGGAGTAAGAAGAAAGGAACAACAAAAACCCGGGAGTTCTGCTGTTGATTCCTGAGTTCAACCCCACAGGCGTATCACCTGTGTAAAGCAAATACGTGGAAAGTTATGATCCCCTCGACATCGATATCATAACAGAGCCGAATTAAAGGAAGAAGAAAAATAGGAGTGCTTTTCGATCAAGTCTAAGTAACATGACCGTCTTTTTATTAAATTCAAAAGTGAGTTAACATGGAATAATTAGTTTATTTAAAGTCAATAAAACGCATAAAATAGAATAAAAAGACAATGCATTTTTTTTTATTTAAAACAGGACCTGTTGACGGAAATGATGTTGGAGTTTATTGGCTCTAACACCCAATTTCATCTGCCATTTAGCTTGAACTCGTTTCATCAGGTGAATATCCCGTGCCTTGCGAGCAGCAGCCTTTTGTTCAGTCGCTGTCCATCCTAAAGATCTGTATTGCGATAGAACTTTGTGCAACTTACGATCGGATTTATTAATAGTAATAGCTCGGTTGGGATTTAATCTTTGTTTATAATAACGCAATAAAGATCGATGACCAATCACAGCTCCAGATGGAAGCACCAACTGATATTCATCTCCATCAAGTAGATCAGGAACAAATTCTTCATCGATATCCATGCCATCTTTCTAAAAATATTCAAATTTAAATGTATACCCTGTATTAATAATTGCTGTACAATTTTCTGTTTCTGCAAATCTTACATTGTCTGGATAACTAGAACTGTAATCGTAAAATTCTGTATACTCGGCCAATGCAATGCCTTCGTGCAACATTTGACAATGACCTTTGTCAATCATGTGCTTTCTTACTGCATCCAAGGTATAGAAAGTTTTACCACGGTCATTGCACCACAAGCAGATGAAGTGATTGCACACTTTGTCACCCAAGTAAAAGAGAAGACCTTCTAGATCAGTGCAAAATTCGGCGTCAGGAATAAAGAAAGAGTGTGCCACAGACATGTGTTTTAAATTATCAACCAAATCTTCGCTGTGTTCGTCGCAAAATATACAATTGTTGTCGGCAATTGGATTGGGTCCAACATCTTCCCATTCATCGGAATCGACCTGAAAATGAAAGAAAAACAAAAACGATTAAGAAAATGCGCACACACTGGTGTATTTCATTGGAATAGATTTTAAAACATAGACAGAAACTTTTTTATTTCTTCTGATGTAGGTATGTGTAATTTGTTTTTTTTTCTACGATTCGATATTTAACTAATTTTAACGGTCTGTGAATCTTTCACTTTTTGAGATAAATTTAAAAAAATTGGAACATGTTGGTATGTTTCTTTCATTCAAAAACAAAGTCTTATGGACTATTTTTATACAAATTTCTTTCTCAATGATCCGTGAGACGCAAAAGAACTGTTATAGCTCCAAAAAAATTTGTTCAAGTTAGTTAAATGTTTCCAAAGGAACGCAGCTAAGGTACATAAATACGGTATTATCTTCCCATTAATATGCCAAAATTGTTAACGAAGTTTTTGACGAAAGAATGGCATTTCCAAATTAGTTGCTTTTTGGGGTCAATCCGGGATTTAAAGTGCATTCCACGAAATGTGCATGTTTTTTTTAGTGCATATTTTCATTTTTTGTCCATTGGTGGTAAATTTTGCATAGTATAATTTTTTTTTTGTTCTTTCTTGTTTGTTAATTTATAGTTTCCCGCAATAAATTCAGTTCTAAGCTGTTTAAAAAAAAAAAAAACTTATGAAATTAAAAATTATGACTTGCAACGGAAGATGCACTAATTTCAATGTTAAAATCCGCAGTTAATGTTTAAATCCGCCGTTTTGCCTTAACAAGTTTATCAGATTGATACGTGCTTGAAATACGTAAAATGCATTACTTTACCTTACCAACATTGAAAAATAACGTTTGTCAAAATATTCTTCAATCAAAAATTAGAACTTAAATAACTGTCAACTTCACTATTTTATCTTTAACCGTTACAGAATATTCTCATAAGATCGAAAAGTGTTCATTGTGTCAAAATACTTATTCCGACTTTTGTATATAAAAAAATAATAAAGTATGAAAGCAATAAAAGTGATTATAAAAAATTTGATTCGTTCAATTAGAAATCATTTATGGGGGTTTTCATTGGTAAAAATAATACTGGTCGCAAAAAAAAAAAAACAAAAAAAAAGTCGGGAGGAAGAACTCTGTTACTTTTTTTTTGGGAATTTGACATGACATGTTTAATAAATTGTACGCTGTTAAAACTGTTGCCGTAGTTTCTACAAAAATGTATTGCCGATCAAAGATCTAAAAAACACAAAGTGCTTCCAAATTATTACAAATTCAGATTTTAACTTTTAAATTTTTTATCAGAAAGAGAGTAAGGTACCAAATGCATGTTTCTATACAAAAATAGGTTTATATAAGTACTTTTTCAGTACGTGTTCGTGAACATTTTTAACAGACTTTCATTAAAATTTAATATTCTTGTATTAAAAGAAAGAAGACGAAGAAGAGTATTTAATTACAATTTTTACCAGGATAAAGTTATAATTTTTAATTAGTTTTTTCTTATATTTATATAATTCGGTTACATTTAGTTTATACATTTTTATTCAAAATAGGGTTTTTAATACAAAAATAGTTTAAATTAATAAAAAATGTATTGAAAAACTCTGTAATAAAATCGCAACATTAAGAAACAATTTTTTTTTGTATTGAAGTGGGAAAATTCCAAAGCTTGTCCTAAAAACTATGACAGAATTTTATTATTTTTTGCTGCAGTTAAAGGAGCACTTTTTAACTTCTGCCTACAGATACCTACTATTTTTTCCTATGCATGTGATTTTTGTCTTAAGATATCGTATTTATGCGTAAATCCAAAACAACTGTCAATATATATTATGTTTATGTTTTATATAAAAAAAAAAAAAAACTTAAGAAAAGAGCACTATTTATTATATTAACCCCTTTTGGTTTATTTTCAATGATTAAAGTTTTAAGTTGACTTTTAACTTTTATTTTTTACAAAAAAAAGTCAACCGATGAGAGTAATTTTTAAAGTAAAAAAATTAACCAACCTAAAAAAAGACCAAAGACCTAAAAAATTTTTGTTTAAAATAAAAGTCAGACCAAGGCCTAAATAAACTAGGTATATTTAATATTGGTCAGTGGGATACCGAATGAAAAAAAAAATAACTTTGAAAAAAAATAAACATATTTAAACCAATAAAATATGGCTTTTTGAAATTGCATAAGTAGCTTTGCAACAAAAAAAAAAAATAACAGTGATGCAATTCGACACAAAGTCCCAAAAAAACGCGATTTTGACCTGTTAACATTCAAATATTTCAAAAACGTGACGTGCAAGTGAAATTTTGTTTTCGGATTCGGAATCAGCACATACATTTTTTTTTAGAAAAGTATGGTTTGTTTCAAGCTCTATTTTCGTTGCCGACCAGTGTACACAATTATTTATTGGTTTTAATCTGTCAAAAAGCTGATATTGGTAAATGATAACTATAGCGTTTCATTGGCAGAAATAATTGTATGATGTGGAGGCATGAACTTTAACAAGAAAGGATGAAAACATTCTGTATAGCTTTGAGACGTGCCAGTCCGTCGAGTTTTCGAATCTAACCCCGAGTGGCAACGCGAAAGACACGCGACACGCTCAATCGGAGAATACCCTCAACCAACAAGAAGGGGACCGAGCTAGCTGGAGAGGCTTAATGGTTGAGGTCGAGATCATTGCTGAACTGTGAGTGCCGCCTTAAGTACATAAAGAGAACAACTAAAACCAACTTGCTGCCATAACTAGAGGTGGTTGGAGAGCCTTGATTGTTGAAGTCGAAGACCTCCGTAGGGACTGTGAGTATATTCCTTAGAAACAAAGAGGGAACATGGAAAACAAGAGGTTACAGCTTTTCACAAATTTTAAAAACGCATTCAACATTTCGACAACAAGATGTACTACTAAGAGATTTCTTCAAACTTGTTGTTGGTCACATAGTATAGAGTGCATGTTCTAAAAAATAGAAAGTAGGTACCTACTTTGTAGAAGATTCCTTTCAACTTATTAGCTTGCAGTGTCGTCGAGCGTCAAACTATAGAAATAAAGGGTCTTATATACTGGGCCAGATACAAAAAAAAATTCAGTCTGTATGTTCTGCTTTCGAAATAATTCGTGAAACATTAATTGAATTACAAGCAGTTTGCTTTACTTTTTTAATTACACAAATATATAACATAAATTGTATACCTTTAAATTTAACTTACCTCTTCAATTGATTCATCTTCTTCAACCATCATCGGGTGTTGTTTTGGTTGCACGAGACTCTTTGTAGTTATCTCTTTAGAATCGCCATTGATATCATTGAATTTTGTCAAGTTTTCTTTGTGCTTCTTGCTATTTAAATGATTATCGTGTGAGCATTGGCTAGAAAACTGCTTCCTACATGCATTGCAATAGAGGCTAGTTTGTTTTTCCTCTATTGCGGCCGTATCAGCATTACGCATTTGCAAAACTCGATTTTGGAATTCATCAGCTGTAACTGGGGGCAATGAAGCTATTCTACGTTTTAAATTATAACGATGCCAATCAGTTTTGTAATGTTCGCGATGGAACTCTGCGTTGGCTAATTTAATGTTGCAATTAATGCAAGTAAAAGCTGATGACGACGAAGATGACATTATTTTTGAGATTCTTTATGAATTTTATAATTTATAAAATAAAACTCATGAAAGAAAAAAAAAATAAAATGCACGTTTTCTTTTTCTTTGACACGAATGACGAATATTTTTATTTTGACAGTTTGAAAAACAACGAAGAATAAAAAAAACACAAACTTAACGAAAATTGGTTCCAAATATACAGCGGCTCTATTATGCAACATTTACATGAGTAAAAACTTGCTAGTATAATGCCGTATGTGAATTGAGTTAAAATCGGTTAAAATTTTATTTTTAATTTGGGAGACACCCGGGATCCTATCGAAGAAACAACCGAGCAGCAGTTCCTGGATTTATATCGCTTTCCAAAACATCTCTGCTTGGAATTTCTCAATAAAATCAAACATTATTTTAACATCAACCAATCTGCAATAAGTGTACCCACTCGATTTCTGTGTGCTCTACGGTATTTTGCCACCTGAAATTATCAAAGAGCAGTTGGGCAGGATTTCATGGCTTGCATGTCTCAAACATCAGTGCATCGATGTATTCATGAAGTGGCGGAAATACTAAATGCAATTGCACATGAATATGTCACATTTCCAACAGATCAAGAAGAAATTGTGATAAAAGCTGAATTTTACAATATTTCATCTTTTCCTGGAATTGTGGGTCTTATAAATGGCACTCACATTAAAATAACAGCTCCAAGGCACGACATTGAATACGCCTATTATTGTCGTAAAGGAGGCGGCACTCTATAAATGTTGTTTTAATTTGTGACTCAGTTGTACAAGATTTTTTAAAGACCAAATATGCGAAGGGTAAAAGAAATTTTTGGCTGCTTGGGAACAGTGGATTTCCACAGCAGCCGTGGTTAATGACACCATGCAGAACGGCGTCTACAAGAGCAATGGAAAGGTACAATGTTGCTCATAAGACAACAAGGTGCATGGTGGAACGCTGCATAGGCAGCCGATTTCCGATTTCGATGTCTTTCTTCACATAGAATACTCTGTTTTTATCCTGTCACTGCAGGAAATGTTATAAATGCATGCACTGTTCTTCATAACGTCCTAACAAACGCAAACGTTCCTGTTGAAATAGATTAAAGTGAACAAGAAGAAGCTGGAAACATCTGTCAACCTGAAAATATCATTGCACCAAATTTGTTTGAAAATGATAATAACATACTGAGAGAAGGGCAGAGAATATGCCAGAATATTATAGAAACGCATTTTATTTAATTTATTTTATTTATATAATTTGTTTCATTAAAATTTCTTTTTCTTTAAGTTTTATTTCTTTCCTTTTAATTTCTAAAAGTTCTTCTTCATATTTTTGTTTCCAAGAGAGTTTTTTTTCTTGAATTTCGAAAGTTTTTTTGATAAACACCAACCTCTTCAATTTTAAGAATTTTTTCTTCAAAAGATGTCATTAGAACTGCTTTTCCGGATGGCGCTTTTTTTCGTTTCCGAGATGGTGGAATTGTAGGTGCTTCTTCTGAGGAACGTTGATTTGCCTCAGAACCCAATCCTGTTCCTGAATGGGGATGATGTCCTTCTTCATCTTTCAAAATCTCGACGACCATTTCAGCTTCCTCGATATCTTGGGTTTCTTCTGGGTTCTGGAACGTTGTCTTACCCTTATTGAAAAAATAATTGCAAATTATTCCAAAATGTTATTCGATGTCTCTTTACCTGCATAGTTGAAAAAAGCTCGCTAACATTGGAACCACTAATTGCAGGAGGAGCTAAAAGCGCTAGGACTCTTTCTTCGAATGAAGTTAGAGCCTTCAGTTTTTTAACTCCATTCACTCCACTTTTGTTGAAGGAAGCTTTTGTCAGGGCTTCTTTCTCCTTTATATGAAGTCTACGAAATATAGAATAAATTTGTGTATATAACAGACAAACTGTATTTATAAAACCTTAACTACATATATGTACAATTGTATATTCTTTTTTTACATAATCTTTGATTTTGTTACTTCATAAGGATTTTATTCTTGAAGGTAGCAGCGGTAAATTGTTACAAATCGTCACTATTTTGTATGAAAGAAGACCATAGTTGGCTATGGTATGTTTAATGAATCTAACTTGAAAAAAATAAATTTATCCAAAAACAAAAACCATAACTTCCCTGCAAACCAAACCTCAGTAGTTTAGAGGAAAATACAACCACCAACAAAGTCTACTTTGAGAATGTGTGTGTTTGCTTATTTACCAAAATCTCTCCCCTCAAAAAATAGTAGTTTTTTTTTTCCTGAAAAAATAAACTCTTCTTTGGCAAATGGGAGGAAAAGAGCGCGATGTATGCAATGCACAAAGTTTTGTCTCTTTTGTAATGGCGGCTCGTGTTTGATTTGACTTTTCCTGCATATTATATATTCTAGTGAAACCAGTTAAACCTTGATAACCACAGCAACATATAAGTTAAGCAAAGAAAAATTTTCTGTGGTCCACTTGGAGAATAAAAATGAAAAAATAAAACAATTTAATTTAAAAAAATAAATAATCTTCCCAGTTTTATTTGTAAAAACTATTTTCTCTAAACAATCTACCACATAAATTCTTCGGCACGCCACAAAAATTGATTTCCACCATCAAAATACGTTGTTAATTATTTTTCTGCCTATTCGGAAAAGGGTGGCACCATTACACGCTTCAGCCTTGTGCATTTAGAAAAAAAAAATACAAAAAAAAAAAACACAAAAAGCACCACCAAAGTGCAGAGTATTTTTTTCTTTTTCACTCTTTTCAACTGGCAAAGCCACAGACGCGCGCCAAGGAATCTTTTTTTATTTATTTATTTTATTTTCAACAAAAAAACTATTTTCTGTTTTTCAAATAAATGTAATGGTTGTTTAAAAGAATTGTTTGTTTGTTTTGAAGACTATTTTCAGATGAGATTAAAATATGAATTTTGAGCAGTACGAATATAAACCTGTGAAATAGTACTCCATATAAGTAGGGGGAAGTGGTCACCCTTCGTACAGTTTTTACTTATTTTTTTTTTAGTTATATATTTACTCACTATATTATTACACTTTACAAAAAAATTTGACACTTTTAAGTCAAAGGCTTAAATAGTTATAGCCATTTTACTGGGATTAGATTTTTGTGCGAATCCTCCCCACCCGTGGGGTACCTTCGTACAGCACATGGGGTACATTCGTACAGGATATTTAAAACGTTAATTTGACTAGTTTTTGATTTGTCAAATGCCAAATTTGAGTTTTAAAACATTTAATTACTTATTAATTTATTAATTAATTGAACTTGACTCAGAAAAAAACAAAAACAAATAAAAAACTTAATTTTTCGCGATTCGACGATTCTGAAACAAATTATTATTTACATATATAAAAATACCAACCTTAATTTACTATAGAATGCGAAAAACTTATTATAGAGGTTTAAATTTCATTTCAATAAAACTGTAACTCCGTGTTTTGATTGTTATCTGCTCAAGAAAATTTACTGGCGGGCATACGTATGCGTACGAATGTGCTCCATGTTTGACTGTACGAATGCTCCCCAAGCTGTACATAATGCAGAAAAATTGATTTTTGAAAAAATGTACTGAGATTTTGCAATATTTATAATTAAAACACAAATTTAACACTTTAATCAACAATTCTTCATTACTGTTTAGCCAAAAACATACTTAACTTAAACACAACATGACATCAAATGTACATAAAAAAATTACTCAGAGCACTAAAAAACACTAAAAGTCTTGTGGCGACCGAATTCGTTGCACTTAAGCCTGGTACGCTGCTCGCGCTAAATTTTAGCTCCCATACAAATTATCGAAAATTTTTAGCCGAGATAAAATGGATCCCATACAAGTTATCGATAACTTGTATGGGAATTTTATCTCAGCTAAAATTTAGCGCGAGCAGCGTACCAGGCTTTAGGATTCAAAATTTATCTAGCAGCTCGGCGCCTACTATGTCTATAGAATGCGAAAAACTAGTAAGCACGTGTTTGAATACCGTTTAGTTTTTGTTTTAAGCTCACTGTACGAAGGGTGACCGTGTACGAAGGGTGACCACTTCCCCCTACTTTTAAAGAACAAGTTTCAGTCGTTTTTCTGTAGTTAAAAAAGTACTGTAAATATACATCAGAAGCACTTCCAGATGTGCTTCGCTGATGAATTTTTAAAGTACATTTATCTGTACTTTTAATGGAGGGGAAATTTATTTCATCTTGCATGCAAGAAAGAGATAGCTGCTTCACGTATTCTTATATACAGAAAGTACCCAGCAAACGTAGAACTACAGAAAAAACCGGTGAAATATGTACGTAAAAGAAGTATACTTCTTTTCCACTGAAAAAAGATAGGAGCTCGGGAAAAAACTCAGTAATATACTTTCTGTATATAAGAATACGTGAAGCATCTATCTCTTTGTTGCATGCAAGATATAATAAATTTCCTCTCCATTAAAAGTACAGACAAATGTACTTGAAAAGTACATCAGCGAAGCACATCTGGAAGTACTTTTTTAGCTACAGAAAAACCCTGAAACTCCATGGCTCCTCGAATCTAGAAGTACGTAATTAAGTGGTGAAATTTGTACGTAAAAGAAGTAGTGAATGGGCACGTTCAGGAAATATTAGGGACTAGATATTTAGGCAACGTCATTTTCTGAACGGAAATTTGAGCAAATTGACTAAATTAGTTTGGATTAGATGCTATTGTCAAATTTTGAAATTTATTTAAGAATTTTACCGGTCGCATGGGTAAGACACCAAATTTCACTTAACTGTAATGAATAAATAAAATTAATTATAACCGATAATGCACTTTTTAGTTGTTTTTCGCACAAATAAATTTAATTTTGCTATATTAATTCTTCAATTAAAAACAATCTGCTGTCATGTTGACAAAAAAAACTTTCCTAAATGTTTAGGGAAAATTTTCTTGCCTAACTTTCCAGTCAGCTTTCCAACAAAATTACCTAAATTGGAAGGATTTTTTTGACAGCTGACCAATCAGAGACCGAGAAATTACCTAAATATTTAGTCCCTAACGTTCCTGAACCTGCCCAATCTAAACCTTTTGAAATTAGACATGGAATTACAAATAAACTTTGAAGTTGAAACTTTGGTTAGAGATTTAGATTTATTCTGTCAAATTATATGATATCAAAACATACGTCTTGTGTGACACTTTACTTCAGACCACTATGAGGAATGTTGGCGTTGAATTTCTCTAAAATCTTATATCTACGTGATGAAATTTTTTATCACTAATCTGTGGAATGTGGATCACACTCAAGTATTGTAGTCTCTGTTAAACATAAGATTCGTTTCACTGGTTCTGGATGGCGTGGAGGAACCTTTTGAATTGTAAACTCATGTCGTTTTCGATTGGTTTCACTCAAGGATTCACTCATTCTGAAATCGAATGAAACAGTTCAAATCGCTTCCACTCAATTCTGTTTTTTGTGTTTGTGTTAGTAGTTATTCTGTGAAATTTCAAATGTCAAATATAAAATATTTTTTTTCTTTCAAACGAAATATTATAAATTTATTTTCAAAAACGGTAATATTCAACAAATAAATGGGACAGTTGGTTTGTAGATTATTTTAAATAAGTATAAAATGCGTTTATTTGTTTAAATACAAAAAAAAAATAAAATGCACGACTGGGGCCGCACGTACTTGCTCTTGTAGTTCAAAGTATCTATATCTTAAATAACTATTGGAAATTAAAGATTTTCGTTAAATTTTGAAAAAAAAAAAATAAAAGTAAAAAATTCCATTAAAATTTTTTTTTCAAAAACTTTTTTGATTTTTTTTACATTCTACACTTCTAAATGACAAGAAATATCTGTCTGCAAATTTTGAATAAAATTGGCTTAGCCTTTGATGAAATATACGACATTAACTAAAAAATACATCAATTTGGCAGAAAACGGCAACGCCATACCGTTCTCCGAAAATTTTGTGAAAAACTAAAAACGCAGTTTTGTTAGACTCATTAAAACTATAACGAATACCAAATTTAATCGAAATCGTTAGAGTCGTTTTCGAGAAAATTGCAATAACTCATTAAAGATACACGGGAAGAGCCGACATTTGCGATTTAAAAAAAAGAAATTGTCATATTTCCACTATCCGTATTTTTTGAGAAAAACTAAAAACGCAGTTATATTAGATATACGTACAACATTACTTGTGTCAAATTTAATCAAAATCGTTAGAGCCGTTTTCGAGAAAATTGCAATACCTCGAAAAGTTTGTATGGGAGGTATACGTTCTAGGCGAGATATTAAAAAACAAAAAAAAAACCAACAAGAAAATTCGTCCACCCGTTTAGGCTGCAGCTTCTTGTACAGCTTTTTTTGACGACGCACAGACCGACGGACGTCATGACGAAAACCACTTTTTCGGAATTCTCCATCATCGTAATGTTAGTTTTGATTAAAACCTCGAATTATTTTTTTGACACGAAACCAATACTTGCCCTATAGAGCAAGTAAAAATACCATTTTGAATGAAAAACCAAAACAATAGTGATTGAGTGATTATTTTGACTTTTGAATAAGCATGTATTAGTTCTTCTTTATTTGATTCTGATTTTAAATCGAGAAGAGAATTTCTCTTCTGAGAAGCGTTTTTGCTATCATTTTGAAGTCAATAAAACGGTTTCAGAAGACTTCCAAATGCTTCCGGATGCTTCTGGACGTCCAATCGAAAACGACATCAGTCATTGATGTCTGGAATTGATCTCGACTAGAAGACAGAAATTTATGAATTTTAAAATCAGCATACCTATATTTTCCAAATCCATTGGTGGTTGGTTTTTGTTTAATTTTTTATGATTTTAATTTTTATAAATGCACATGCACAATACTCCAGTCAAAGCGTCATTTGACCTTGCGATGAGAGGCACTGTCTGTTTTTATTTCATGGATCGATGGGGGTATATTTCTCACCACCTGATCATTCTTTTTAGCGGAGTTATTCACAAAAATGCATTTTTTGGGATATTTTACTTGAAAGCTAATATCTTTGCTCCAGATTGTCGTAGACCAAAAAATAAACATACATTCTCTTCCTAATAATATTTTCTATTGTTGTATGTAATTTCATTGTATTTGAGTGAGTAAATATAAAATGGCAGCCATTTAAAGTCAAATTCTTGTTGTTAAAAAACACATTTTTGTCATTATTTCGAAAAATGCTTATATCATGATTGACATTTTTCTAACCTATTTTGTAGTCCTGTTCATGTCCTGCATTTTAAAGAAAAAATGAGCTCTTTATCACCAAAGATGGCCGAGCTATTGATAAATGAACGCATGCAAAACCGGTGCGAAAACACCCAAAAATATCGTTTTTTGGGAATAACTCGACTTCAGAATGTCCTACGGCAAAAAATAAAGCAATGAATTGTTCGTTACAACATTTTCTATCAATTTAGTGCATAATCTTTCTGTTGAAACAAATAAAAAATAAGTAATATTAAGTCAAAGTCGTTTTTTTGTTTAGCAAACTCTTGCCTTATTATTTTGGAAACGGTGCGAGTATTGGCTAAGAAAATAAAATATTATTGTAGTCCTTTAAATTATCTACAATTAAAAATTTAGCTTTCTACGACCCACGGGAGCTGAGTTATTATAATTTTAAGAAAGCATTAATCCGTACGAAAATTCAAAAAAATTTCCATTGTTTATGATTCGAATACTAGTTCTCAGTGAGAGGGGTTGTTTTCATTGTTTCTTGTTATAAGAGAATTTGTCTTATGTTTTTTCGTTGGTCATTTTGACCTTTTTTAAAAAATTAATTTCTCGGCTCGTGTGGGTCGTAGAGAGCTAATTTTTTTTTTAAATTGTAGATAATTTAAAGGACTACTATAACATTTTATTTTCTTAGCCAATACTCGCACCGTTTCCAAAATAATAAGGCAAGAGTTTATTTGTTTCAACAGAAAGATTATGCACTAAATTGATAGAAAATGTTGTAACGAACAATTCATTGCTTTATTTTTTGCCGTAGGACATTCTGAAGTCGAGTTATTCCCAAAAAACGATATTTTTGGGTGTTTTCGCACCGGTTTTGCATGCGTTCATTTATCAATAGCTCGGCCATCTTTGGTGATAAAGAGCTCATTTTTTCTTTAAAATGCAGGACATGAACAGGACTACAAAATAGGTTAGAAAAATGTCAATCATGATATAAGCATTTTTCGAAATAATGACAAAAATGTGTTTTTTAACAACAAGAATTTGACTTTAAATGGCTGCCATTTTATATTTACTCACTCAAATACAATGAAATTACATACAACAATAGAAAATATTATTAGAAAGAGAATGCATGTTTATTTTTTGGTCTACGACAATCTGGAGCAAAGATATTAGCTTTCAAGTAAAATATCCCAAAAAATGCATTTTTGTGAATAACTCCGCTAAAAAGAATGATCAGGTGGTGAGAAATTGGGTTTAAGCCTTTTAAATATACCCCCATCGATCCATGAAATAAAAACTGACAGTGCCTCTCTGCGCAAGGTGAGGCCCTTTTTTCCGACGCTTTGACTGGAGTACAAGGCTGAGGCTGTGCATTTTGATGTTGGAAATGGTGGTGGAATTTTTGTGGCGTGCAGAAGAATTTGTGTGGTAGATTGTTTATAGAAAATATATTTTTACAAACAACACTGAAGACTATATATTTTTTTTAATTAAATTGTTTTATTTTTTACTTTTATTCTCCAAATGGAGCACAGAAATTTTTTTTTGCTTAACTAATATGTTGCTGTGGCTATCAAGGTTTCACTAGAGTAGAGACTAGAAAATATAAAATGCAGAAAAAGTCAAATCAAACGCGATCCGCCATTACAAAAGAGACAAAACTTTGTCCATTGCATACACTTTTTCGTTTGAATTCTAAGTACTCAGATGTGCTCATTGCTGGTGACTTTAATGTTAATTTATTAGTAAATAATAGAACAACGCGTCTCTTTAAATATTTTTGTGAAAAACTAAGTTTGTCTGTTGTTAATACTAGTTGGCCAACATGTTTTCAATCTATTGATAATCCTTCGCTTATAGATATGTTTCTTACTACCTCACAAGAAAAAATTTTATGCAATGAACAAATTAAACTAACCTCTGAATTTATTCATGATTTAATTTTTTGCTCATTCCAGTTCAATGTTAGAAACTTATGTTATTTGAATACTTTCAGTTATAGATCCTATCGTTCATTTAACTATTACGATATGCAACATAGTATTGGCAATAACTACTGGGATAATATTCTTTATACTATTGACGTTAACAGTAAAGTGTTAATTTTTAACGACCTACTTGAAAGATTATTTAATGCTTACGTGCCTTTAGTTACAAAACGGGTAAAAAATCGAAAGGGATGTCCTTGGTACAGACATGACATTGAAGTACAAATTAAAGAGAGAGAACGCTTTTTCAAAAGGTACAAAAGAAACCCAACGGATTTTAACAGAAATCAATTTATCTTTTCTCGTAATAAAGTCACTGCTCTTATACGTTCATATAAAAAAACATATTTTATGAATAAACTTAATGTTTCTCTGAGTTCTAAGGATCTTTGGAAAAACTTGAAAGATGTTGGTGTTTGTTCATCTAAGTCGATTTCGAAATGCCCATTAGACCCACAAGAAATGAAATAATTTTTTGCACCGACTCAGCTTAATTCAAGTCTTACATTAGTTATTCCTGCACATTTTGAATACATGTATCTCAAGTTCTCAATTCCCAGAAGCCTGGAAAAGTGGAATTATTGTACCCATACCCAAAAAAGCTTATTCTTCAGAGCCTTCGGACTATAGACCAATTAACTTGTTAAATTTTTTTGGTAAAATATTTGAACGGTTATTGTTTAATCAAATGCTAGACTTCATTCAATTCAATCAAAAGTTATCTAAATCGCAGTCTGGTTTTCGTAACAAACATAGTTGTGAGTCTGCTGTTCTAAAGGTAACCTCAGATTTTCGAGCTGCTCTTGACAAAGATCTTTTGGGTGTTATGGTGCTTTTGGATTTTTCAAAGGCCTTTGACTGTGTTGACCATCAAATTCTGATTTCTAAATTAAGCAACAAGTTCAGTTTTTCAAAAACAGCTTTAAAACTATTAAGCAGCTATCTCTGTAATAGACTGCAGATGGTAACCACGGATCAAGGTAATTCAAGTACATTTATTGTTAATCAGGGAGTGCCCCAAGGGTCAGTTTTAGGACCACTCCTTTTCTCAATATTTATCAACGATCTTCCAGATATTGTTTATAGTTGTCATACTCACATGTATGCAGATGATGTTTTGCTCTATAATTTTAGTGAATTAGGTTTGATGGAAAACTGCATTGTCCGGGTTAACGAAGATCTTACGAGTATTCAAAAGTGGTCTCTTGAAAATAAATTACTACTAAACCCATCAAAAACTCTTTGTATGATTTTTTCGAGGAGTGAAGTTTCTCTAGATGATTTACCCAAAATTGTTTTAAATTCACAAGTTGTTGATTATGTTTCAAAAGTAAAATATTTGGGTTTCCAAATTAACAACAAACTAACCTGTTGTGACGCTATTTCTGATACTATCAGACGTGTTTACTATTATAGTCTGCGTTCTCTAAGATCTTCTTCAAACATCTTGGTTACTGATTTAAGAAAACATCTTGTGAAAAGTCTCGTTATGCCCTCTCTTACTTTCAATTGTAATGTATACCCCTCTCTTGACTATGAGTGTAAACGAAAACTTAATGTCGCGTTTAATGATTGTCTACGTTTCATCAACAATATTCCAAGGCATGAAAGTGTGTCTAATTTACATTCATCGCTGTTAGGACTAAATTTTGATAAATATTTAATGCTCCGTAATGTTATTCTGCTAAACAACATTGTTCATAACAGAAGTCCTGCGTATTTAAGTGAAATGCTTCAATTCGCACATTCTCAAAGAGGACTAATAGAGCAAGATCCCAGGGCCGCCAGACATTACTTATTTTCTCAAGAAAAAAATGTATGGAATTACGTAGTGCTAGGACATACTATTAGTGTATGGATACTGGCTATCTTGTGCCGACGGCCATTTTACCACTAACAGGTGCTAAAGGTACGAAAAATACGTAGTTACTTTTCTTACTTTCTCAAGGCTGATTTTTATATATGATACTCAGGGAACTAATACATTAATTTTTGTAAGCTGCCAGACCCGTCGGATGGGCCTAACACCTTGCCAGACACGCATTTTAGTATTCGGGAAAGTTAGATATTGTTATATGGAGGTCTGGGAAAAAATTTATAACACATTTTGACTTCAGGACTCGAAAGAGTATCAAGACACGAGTCGAAAACCACATTATGAACAATCGCATCTAGAGTCATTTGGCCGCCATTTTGTTTTTTTTAATAAAAATTTCAATTTTTCACATAACTCATGTATTTTTGAATCTACAGAAAAAAAATGTATAGCAAACTTGAAGATAATTTAATTTACTACAATATATGTTAAATTACTTTTTTCGATTATACCTTCGGTTTAAGAGTTAGGGTGGTTTTTTTTTGAAACCATATTTTCGTCATATCTCTTTTATTTGAGCTTTTTTTAAAATTAACATGCTCACGCTGCGCTGGCGCTGATACACATAGCGAGCATTTGTGCGTGTCTGGCAAGGTGTCAGGCCCATCCGATGGTCTGGCAGCTTACAAACATTTATTGAGAAAATAAGCAAAGTTAAATTATTTTTTTCAAAGCTTTAAGGTGTCTGGCAAAAAAAAATGGCTGCCGGAATGGGTCTGGCAGTGTTAGTTATACGATTTTGTTCTTGTCTGAGTGCAACCTACGCCTAGGTTGTTGTTACATCTAATGCAAATTACCCTGTACTAGAACATTTTTCCTATATTAAAAAATTGCAACCTTTTTGAAGTTTTTTTCCTACAGATCAAAAACGGACTGTCAAATCGAAAAATCGTTAATGTAATAATTGAAGGTAATAAAAAGATCTACAACTTTTACATCAAATTAATTTTAAAAAAAGCTCAAATAAAAGAGATATGACGAAAATATGGTTTCAAAAAAAACCACCCTAACTCTTAAACCGAAGGTATAATCGAAAAAAGTAGTTTAACATATATTGTAGTAAATTAAATTATCTCCAAGTTTGCGATACATTTTTTTTCTGTAGATTCAAAAATACATGAGTTATGTGAAAAATTGAAATTTTTATTAAAAAAAAAATGGCGGCCAAATGACTCTAGATGCGATTGTTCAAAATGTGGTTTTCGACTCGTGTCTTGATACTCTTTCGAGTCCTGAAGTCAAAATGTGTTCTAAATTTTTTCCCAGACCTCCATATGTGCCCTTAATTATGAAAGTGGACTAAGTCACTCCTAAAAATGGCATCAAATCTAGCCTTAAGATAATTATTATTTAAGGGGAAAAGTTTATTTGAAAGCAAAATTGCAGTAAATAAACTTCTTTATTGCTCCTATAGTGATTTCATAAAAGAAATATAATTAAATCGTTATAAGAAAATTATTATGTAACTTTTTCTTCAAACAATGCAAAAAGTGACTTAGTCCACTTTCATAATCATGGGCACATATAACAAAATCTAACTTTCCCGAATACTAAAATGCGTGTCTGGCAAGGTGTTAGGCCCATCCGACGGGTCTGGCAGCTTACAAAAATTAATGTATTAGTTCCCTGAGTATCATATATAAAAATCAGCCTTGAGAAAATAAGAAAAGTAACTACGTATTTTTCGTACTTTTAGCACCTGTTAGTGGTTAAATGGCCGTCGGCACAAGATAGCCAGTATCCATACACTAATAGTATGTCCTAGCACTACGTAATTCCATACATTTTTTTCTTGAGAAAATAAGTAATGTCTGGCGGCCCTGGGATCTTGGACTATAAGATTAATTTTACCGCGCTTTACGCACACCATTGCCGAAAGATCTTTTTTTGTAAAAGCTATTAGATTGTGGAATGGCTTACCATTTGATTTGCAAAGAACCATCTCTCCAACCGTTTTTAAGAAGAAATTATTTGAACTATTATCATCTATGGTTTAAAATTGTACTTAATGCACTTAAATTCTATATACCTATTTATTTATTTTCTTTTTTCTCTGTTTGCAAAAATTGTTTTTAAAATGTTTGTAACACTTTTTCTTATGGCGTTTTCGATTGGCAGTCCGGAAGCGTCCGGAATCATTCTGAAAAAATTTTATTCATACAAAACTGTCAGTTTTGTGCGAATAAAATGCTTTCAGAATGATTCCGGACGCTTCCGGACTGCCAATCGAAAACGCCATTACTATTTTGCTTTTTTCTTTATTTCAATTGTTATCATTTTTATTATTTATTATGTATTGTAAAATATTAAACTTGGTTACGAATTATTGATACTACAAAAGATTGAATCTTGCTGTATCTATTGTAATTTTTCTATTAATGCAAATACAAAATACAAAATGCATACATCGCGATCTTTTCCTCCCATTTACCAAAGAGTTTATTTTTTTCAGGAGAAACAAAACTACAATTTTTTGAGGGGAGAGATTTTTGGTAAATAAGGAAACACATACATCTACAAAGTTTAGACTTTGTTGGTGGTTGTATTTTCTCCTAAACTACTGAGGTTTGGTTTGCATTGTATGTATGTAACTGATGTCGTTTTCTATTGACGAATCTCAGAATGAGATTTGTGAATCTGACAGCTGAAAGGGGGGTGAAGAGGGGAAGTAGTGGAAAAATCTCAGATTTCATGATCTATTTGCGTCTTGAGATTAAAAAAAATGACAAAAAAATGAATCTGAGAATCAGAAATCTGAATCTGGATTTTTATCAAGATTCACGCATACAAACACACGCACTTTCACACACACACTCCTCTGTTTGACATTTGTCTGAACATTTGTTGTGGTTTTATTTTTTGTATACGCTCAGATTTCGTACACAATTACAAAACTAGATTTCATATTCTATTTGCAGTTGAAAATCTGAGAATTTTACACAAAAAATCTCAAAAGTCAATAGAAAACGACATGAGTTTTTTCCTGAGCTCCTATCTTTTTTCAGTGGAAAAAAAGTACTTCTTTTACGTACATATTTTCTGTTTTTTCTGTAGTTCTACGGTTTTTTCTGTAGTTCTACGTTTGCTGGGTACCTTAACTAATATCCTAACATAAAATTATAACACAAATCAATCCAAATTTCATGTTATGACAAATCGATCCGAAAAAAATTATGTCTGGTGTAGATACTACAACTGCTAGAAAAATGCGGCCTTTTTTTTCGTTTCATTATGTTGGTATCTCTCACTCTCACAAGCCGAGCCGCTGTAGCTAAAATTTTTCACCTGAACGCTTTTGTCGCTTTCTTCATTATTGCAAAAAAAAAACGCGTTGGCTTGGGGAGTTTCTTTTTTCTTAAAAATAAAGTCTATTAATAGATTTACATAAAAAAAATAATTTTGTGTTTGATTAGAAAAGTATATTGTGCTGTTTTCTAGAAACAAAAAAAATGTCTTGCTTTATACGTTTACGTGGACTACCATGGTCGGTAACTCATCAAGAAATATTGGATTTTCTACAAAACGTTAACGTTGTAAACGGCACAAAAGGTATTCACATGGTACTCAGTCGGTGGGATGGAAAAAATACAGGCGAAGCTTTTGTAGAACTTGAAAGTGAAGAAGACGAAAACGAAGCATTCAAGCTAAATAAAAATACCATCGGCCATCGTTATATTGAAGTTTTTTCAGCTACTAACGAAGAAGCCGAACATGCGCTCAAAAATCTCGGATCGAATGCTTCAAATGTCGTCAAACTTCGTGGACTTCCCTACGATATCAATGACGAAATGATTGAAGAATTTTTCAGCGGCTTAAACTTAAAGCGCAATGGCATTCTAACTTTAATGGATAGAAGGGGACGAGCTACAGGCGAAGCGTATGTTCAATTCGAAAATGTCGATGATACTGAACAGGCACTTTTAAGAAATAGAGAAAAAATTGGTCACAGGTATATTGAAATATTTCGGAGTTCGCTGGCCGAAATGCGCCGTCAATCTAACAATCGTCCCGGACCATATGACATCAAAGATCGCGGGGGTTTCCGCAATAATCGTGATGATTTTGGAGGCAATTCAGGATTTGGCAACAATAATAAAAACGGATTTGGGGGTGGTAACAAACCCATGGGAATGAACAACTCTGGCAACGGGTTAAATCGTAATCAATTTGGGATGTTTGGTGGAGGTTTAGGAGGGTTTAACAATAGTAATAATTCTGGAAATAATTTTGATAGACCGATGAACAATAATTTTATGGGTATGCCTAACAACTCTTCTGGCGGCGGCGGCGGTGGGAACAATCGTGAACAAAATTTCAACCAAGGTCCCTTTTGGAATAATGATATGAATAGAAATATGAGAGGTGGTGGTCTCAATGATGATATGGGTCAATCTTTTAATAATGGTGGCAACAGGGGATTCAACAATGATAATAGCGGCAATAACATGAACAGCTCATTTGATAGAGGAAATAATAACAGAATGAGTCTGATGGGTGGTGGAAATGGAGGTGGTGGTGGAATGGGTGGAGGTGGAATCCATAATATGGGAAATCAGAATAAGTTTGGGAACAATAGGGATTTCCAAGGCGATAACAACCTCTTTTGCATTCATATGCGGGGCCTCCCATATAATACTTTTGAAAATGAAGTATTTAAATTCTTCCAACCTGTTCGTCCAGAGAATGTGAAAATCATTTTCAATAATAAGGGTTTGCACAGTGGCAGTGCAGATGCATATTTTGCATCATACGACGATTCCCAACTAGCAATGAAAAAACACATGGAGCAGATTGGAAATCGTTATATTGAATTATTTTTCGATGGTAAAGGAAAGGGCAACAGCACTGGGAATTCTCGTCAAAATAACCAAAACTTTTAGAAATATATTTTTGAATACGTAATAAAAACCATTTAATTTTGTGCCCATTATCAAAGTTATATTGATGGCAATGAAATAAAATAATTCTTCACGTATTTTAACTCTTAACCGATGAAGTTATAATAATAACTTAATATACAGTCTTTTTCATTTCACAACAAAACAAAAAAAAAACTACATAATTGATTTTTGTTAGAGATACTCATCTCGAGCTAGATTAATTCTGAAATAAAAATATCAATAAAAATTGTAAAACAAAAATTATTTGGGGTCAGTTTTAACATTTTTTCAAATTAGGTCGTTTTCGTATTTCTTTTTTACCTAGGTATACACTGAAGAAAAGGGGTTTGTTTTTAACTTACGATGGGTGATATAATGGAATGCTGGGCACCTGCCTGTTTATCTGACTTTTTATATGGGTGGAATCGTGGAATATGGAAATCAACTTTTGACTAACTGCTCGAGTAGCAGTTGACTCTTGTCAGTATTTGAGAGTTAACACCAGGTAGTGTGGGACTCCTAGTCACTTGTGGGTCGATTATAGTTCTGTGTTATTTTAAAATGAAAAAAAAAAAAAATATCAGCTTCATAATTCGAATTCGATTCTTGTTTTGTGGAAAAAATAAAAAAAAGGCAAAACCTCTTCATTTGATAAAAAATTTATCACAAATTCTATTGTGAAGAACAACTTCGAATGATTCCTCTAATGATGATTCCCATGCATTTAGTAGTGAGTCAAAAAAAAAATTATTAAAATACTGCTTTTTATTTTATCATTGAATACTTTTTTAGTACAGATTTCATGACTTTTTATTATAATAAGTTTAGGAATCGCATTTGAGTTGATTGTGAAGTGATAAAATGATGTATGAAAAAACACATGGAGCAGTTTGGAAATCGTAATATTGAATTATTTTTCGATAGTAAAGGAAAGGGCAACAGCACTGGGAATTCTCGTCAAAATAACCAGAACTTTTAGAATTATATTTTGAATATACCTACGTATTAACTATTTAATTTTGTGCCCATTATCAAAGTTATATTGGCAATGAAATAAAATAATTCTTCACGTATTTTAACTCTTAACCGATGAAGTTATAATAATAACTTAATATACAGTCTTTTTTATTTCACAACAAAACAAAAAAAAAACTACATAATTGATTTTTGTTAGAGATACTCATCTCGAGCTAGATTAATTCTGAAATAAAAATATCAATAAAAATTGTAAAACAAAAATTATTTGGGGTCAGTTTTAACATTTTTTCAAATTAGGTCGTTTTCGTATTTCTTTTTTACCTAGGTATACACTGAAGAAAAGGGGTTTGTTTTTAACTTACGATGGGTGATATAATGGAATGCTGGGCACCTGCCTGTTTATCTGACTTTTTATATGGGTGGAATCGTGGAATATGGAAATCAACTTTTGACTAACTGCTCGAGTAGCAGTTGACTCTTGTCAGTATTTGAGAGTTAACACCAGGTAGTGTGGGACTCCTAGTCACTTGTGGGTCGATTATAGTTCTGTGTTATTTTAAAATGAAAAAAAAAAAAAAAATATCAGCTTCATAATTCGAATTCGATTCTTGTTTTGTGGAAAAAATAAAAAAAGGCAAAACCTCTTCATTTGATAAAAAATTTATCACAAATTCTATTGTGAAGAACAACTTCGAATGATTCCTCTAATGATGATTCCCATGATTAGTAGTGAGTCAAAAAAAAAATTATTAAAATACTGCTTTTTATTTTATCATTTAATACTTTTTTAGTACAGATTTCATGACTTTTTATTATAATAAGTTTAGGAATCGCATTTGAGTTGATTGTGAAGTGATAAAATGATGTATGAAAAAACACATGGAGCAGTTTGGAAATCGTAATATTGAATTATTTTTCGATAGTAAAGGAAAGGGCAACAGCACTGGGAATTCTTGTCAAAATAACCAGAACTTTTAGAATTATATTTTGAATATACCTACGTATTAACTATTTAATTTTGTGCCCATTATCAAAGTTATATTGGCAATGAAATAAAATAATTCTTCACGTATTTTAACTCTTAACCGATGAAGTTATAATAATAACTTAATATACAGTCTTTTTCATTTCACAACAAAACAAAAAAAAAACTACATAATTAATTTTTGTTAGAGATACTCATCTCGAGCTAGATTAATTCTGAAATAAAAATATCAATAAAAATTGTAAAACAAAAATTATTTGGGGTCAGTTTTAACATTTCTGGTTTTGTGAGAAAATTTAAAAAAATGTTAAAACCGCTACACTTGATAAAATATTTATCACCAACTAATTCTATTGTGAAGAACAACTTCGAATGATTTCCATGCATTTAAGTACTATAATATAGTTGAGCAGTTGACAATTGTCAGTATTTGAGAGTTAACACCAGGTAGTGTGGGACTCCTGCCTAGTCACTTGCGGGTCGATTACACTGGTTAACAAGGGTTCTGTTGCCGGAACCAAAATATACTTTTCTGAAGGGTTTCGGTGTGCTGAACTCGAATCCGAAGTCAAAAAAATTCTAGCAGCTTGCGTTTTTGAAATATTACCGTTAGAAAATGCACAAAAAACCTTTTTTTTGACTACTTCGGACGTTTTTTTTTTCATGTAAGAAAAAAATTGTAACGGTTTCTAAAAGACCTTCTTTCAAAATCTGTTTAAATCTTTCCGATAACTTCCGTATAGGTCGAGATATCTTAAGATGAAGTAAGTGTGTTTTGCTTAAAAATGATAGAGGATGTAAAAACTTTATACCAGGGTTTCTGGGATACGAATATGATGTCCGACTATTGTTGGTCTCTTATATGTGGTGGTGGTCCTGATGGCTTAAAAGAATATTTTCACGACCTAAGGAAAGAAAAAAGTATTTTTCCAAGAGGAACTTCGGAGGTATGGTTTGGGGGGCTTTCTGTGACCGCGGTAGGGTTGCACTAGCCTTTACCTCTACCCAAATGAATAGTGAAGCTTTGAGACAATTTGCTGCCCTATCTGAGACGATTTCGGAGGACTCAGCATGTCTTTCAACAAGATAATGTACGAATCCACGTTATTCATCAAAGCTTAAATTGGTTTCAAGAACGCAATATCAATTAAATAGATTGGCCTGCTCACTCACCAGACTGCAACCCAATTGAAAATCCTTGGGGAACTCTGACATGAAGAATTTATGCTCAAAATAAGCAGTATGGTTGTGTTGCAGAGCTCCAAGAGGCAATTCTGGAAGAATGGAACTCTTTTGACGGTTCTTTATTAAAAAAAAAAGTTGTCGAGAGTATGCCAAATCAGGTTTTTAAGGTGACTGAAAACAGGGGTAATAAGATCCCATACTAATTTTTTGTAAAATATTTCATTCAAAATTATCAGAATTCAAAATAAAAAAAAAGCGATTATACTTTTGCAATGCAGGAAAAGCTTGTTTTTATTTCTAAAAATTAGAAGAGAAATAAACGGGACATTTGTTGATCTCAATATTCATATTTATTGATCCCCTCTAATATAAAAATAGTAGGGTGTCGCTACAATACTCGGTTTTATATAAAAAGCATTTTTATATGTTGCGATTATACTTTTGCAAAGCACTGTATAACGGAAATAGAAAAGTTAATTTTTCTCAAAAATGGCTCTAACGATATTGATTAAAAATTTAGTGTGTAATACTACAAATAAAACCCAACTTTTGAAATGCAAAAAATATTTTTTGAACAGTTACTTACGGTACCTGCCATAGAACCGTCTCTCTAGTTTCTGAATATCTTACTTAAATTCAACGAAATTTTTTGTACAAAATCTTTTAAGTAACCGTAATATTAAAATTATTTTGGATTTTTAAAAAAATATTTCAAATTTTTTTTGAAAAATTAATTTTTTGAAAACAGTTCAATAATTTATTTTCAAATTTCGTTTTTAAGTGTTAATTAATTATTTCTTCAAAATGGCAAACCAACTTTTTAAAATTAAAAACATAGTTTGTTAAAAAAAAAACAGCTTTAACGATTTTCAAAATATTTTTTCTAACAATTCCTTTTCATACAAGAAATCAGAAGACATACTTGGATTTGTGATCAAAATCATTATAAAACGGGCGGCGTTTCATTAATTATAAAAACAGATTTTATGTATTTTTTTTACATTATATAGGTCGTTTCAAATCAAAAGTCCCATGGAAAATTGAGCAGAAATAAAAGAAACTCATTCGCTTACTGGAAGGAAGCATTTATGAGGCAGCTGAAATTTTTCTAAAATTACGATAAAATAACGAAGAACAGTTTTTAATATCCCTATTTTATTTAATTGATCCGTCTGTGAGATTCACTGGGTTAGCCTCAGAAAGCAGAGGCAAGTCTCCCGGGCTTGCATCACTCCATATCCGCGGGCAATACAAGAAAACATACAATTATTTGATTATTTATCATTTGAAGGCAGTTGGGATAACTTTGCCGAAGATATTAATATAGGACTAGGTGAAGATGGACCAGAAATGTCCAGTTTATATGATAGCAATCTTAAAAATCTAACTTAAAAATCTATTCACATCTTTTCATTTGTATAATTGGGCAGTAAATATCTTATTTTTATTTTTCAATTATTTTGGAGTCGTCACCATAGAAATCATTAATAAACAAATTCATGTTTTTCGTTTGTTCATTTTTTTCTCTAGCATTTCTTTCATTCAAACAAGCATGATTTGTTGTTATTTTTGAGTTGATTAGTTGCAATGAGCCAATAAAATTGAGTTTTTTGTTTATTTGTTCTCAATTTTATTGGAAGGGAGAAAATAAACTCTGAGTCAGGACTTTTGATTTGAAACTACCTATATAATTTCCCACTTTTTTTTATTAAAAAACTGTAAGATATTTTCCAGCGACCCAGTCGTGCATTTTATTTTGTTATTTTATTGAAATGAATAAAAAGGTCAAAACTGATAGAAAAAGAGACGGAATTTATCATTATATTACTTTTTATCATATAATACTTTTTAGTACATATTTCATGACTATTTACCATATAATAAGTTTGAGAATCGCATTTGAGTTGATTGTGAAGTGATAAAATTGACCCTCTAAGGCTTAAGGCTAGACCACACCGGAAGGTTTATGCGGTAGCGGTACGGGACTTGTATGAAAAAAAAAACTCCTAACCTATTGATGTTCCGATTTGGATTTTTTTTCATACACCCGTACCGCTATCGCATATAGCTTCCGTCTAGCCTTTTTTGTATTTTTCTGCACTTCAAATGTTAAAAATATCAAAACATTTTTGTGTAAACCACAACAATGGAATACTTTCTTAAATCTTTAGCTATCATTTGTTGTTGTTTGCCGTGCAAAATTTTACGGAGCTAAGAACTGCTGAACTACAATACGGCTATTATTCTAGATATTAATAATCCACAGATTAGTGGAGTAACTAAAGCTCAAAAATTGGCAATATTAGGGAACCCGGCCGAACAGCTTAGATTTTCATGATCTTTTTTTTCAAACGTCGGTAATTAAAAATACTTTAAAGTCTATAGATTAAAAATTGCCGGTGTTGCCGTTTTGATTTTTTAAATTTAATTGAAGATTTTTATGAACAAAAACAAATTTTTTTCAAAAATTTTTCTTAAATTTCATGAATTAATTGATGCCAAAACATTGTCTAGGAAATTCAAGGAAAAAAAATATATGGGAGTGAGGGACAATTTTCCATAGTTCAAGCGATAGATGCTATTTTCTTATTAATTGACTTCAAACACAAAAAAAAATATTTGAACACAACGGCAACACATAGAATATTCAAATTTACATTTTTTAAAAGCTAGAAGCTTAGTCATATATGTAAAATTAAGATAATTGAATGAACGGCTTTTGAAAGAATGGCAATTGAACTCAGATTTTTGAAAAAAAAAAATTATTGAAAAAATTTTAACATGTCGTTTTTTAAACTTGGTCGTAATATAAAATGCATTTATTTTCAAATTTTTTTGGCCGCATTTATTATAATTTCAAATTATAAAAGGAAATGTCAATATGTATTACGGTTTATGAAAAAAATTAAAAAGTATTTCATTTTCGAAGAACTTTTTTTAGTAAAAGTTTAAAAAAAAAATGTAATTTTTTTTTTTTTTTAAAGTTCAACATCTAAACATAAAATTATTTTTTATTCATTTAATAACCCTTACTGTTGAAAGTTAAATAGCAAAAATTTTAAGTTCCTATTTACCACAGTCTTTGAGAAAATTCAGTTTTAATAAAAAAAAAACCATTGAAATTGAAGTAATTTTTCATTTTTTTTTCAAAAGTGTGATATATTTTACCTTTTTTTTGCTTCGAAATTCAACTAATAATATTTACGGCCAAAAATTTTTTTAAATAAATTCATATTTTATTAGAAAAAGTTTGGAAAAAAGTCATTTTAAATTTTTGTAATAACATTTTTTTTTTTAATTCTGAGTTTGAGGACCATTTTTTCAAAAAGTCTTGATTAAATTTAGTGGATTTAAATTTAAGAGATAAGAATGAGCTTCTGGCTTTTTAAAAATGTATTTTAAAATATTGTAGGTGTTGCCGTTGTTTTCAAAATATTTTTTTTGTGTTTGAGGTCAGAATGTTAGAAAATTGCATTTATCGCTTAAACGATGGAAGATTGTCCCTTATAGCCGTTTATATATTTTCCTTAAATTACCTAGAGAATCTTTTGCTATAGTTTGTTTTATGAAATTTAAGCAAAAAAAAAATGGTTTTGTTAAAAAAAATTTAATTTTAATTTTAAAAAACAATACGGCAACACCGGCAATTTTTAATCTAGACTTCAAAGTATTTTTAATTACCTACGTTTGAAAAAAAAAACGTCAAAATCAGAGCTGTTCGGCCGGGTTCCCTAATAATTTGCTTTAGTTACTCTACTAGATGACAAATCTCTAAAACATTACATGCATGCATACAGGGAATATAATTAAAAATATCTATACATGCTGCCAGTGGCGTATCCAGACAAAAATTTGGGGGGGGGGGGGGGGCTGGAAAATTTTTCAAAAATTTTTGATAAGGTAAATGTACTATAAATTTGTCTCTTTTTTTATACATCTTTGATCGAGAGAAAAGCTCTGTGCTGCGGTACTGAAAGTCGTATAGTAGCATTTTACTGCTCCCGACAACTTCGTACTACTGTCTCCTCCTTTCACATTCGAAGTTGTTTTTTTTTTTCAAGTTCTTGTATTCCAAACATTTTACACAAACAGCAATGTGTTTAGTAGTCTTTAAAAAAAAAAAACATTTTTTCGTTCGAACTTTTTCATGTGCTGAATTCAAAACTGTTTACAGATTTATTCCTACCACGTCTAGTTTTTGAGCTATACTCATCACTTTTTTCGGTATAAATGCCTATATTTCCGCAATTCGACCGAAAGTAAACTAGCATCACTTTTCAATTTCACATGAAATTGATCTTCGATCGATTTCGAAAACTTCAAAATGCTTCGAACTGTCAAAACTAAAGGATTATCCATTTTTATTTTGTTTTTAAAGTTAAATCACTGCTACTTTGAACATGGATGCAATTTTATTGGCAACTTTATTGGAATAAAGCAGAATTTAAAAGAAAAAGTTAGAAGTCACATTTTGGGAGACATATGAAATATGTAAGTGAAATGCAGAACATGGGCGATATTATTGCAAATTTTTAAAGAAAAATGAATTAGATAAAGTGTAAAGCGAAAGAGGTTGCAAACACAGGGGGCATATTACATAATACGAAACGAACGGCAAAACAACGATAGCCACGACAAACGATAGTCGCGACAAAGAGCGACTACATAAAACGATAATGAATTAATTCTTTTTTCAAGCGCAACTAACTTCACTCCTAATTGTGACTGTCAAAATTGGCTATATAAACAAACAAAAAAAAGTAAATTAAATTTCTAATCTTTGGTAAAACTGTTTTTTTTTTTTTTTATTGTATTTTGTAGTATAAGAAAATTTTTCTTATGTTTAAAAGAACATACGCGATACGCTTTTCCAGCCATCGATGTTTTTTTTCCGGAGGTCCACTTGCATTGAGTTTCTGCCAAATCCAAAATATTTTGGATTTACTCTTGGCTTGGGTGTTGGGCAAATAATTCTTAGCAAGGCCGGGATTGTTTTCCATACATTTGATAACAACATTCATTTGTTTACACATGCCTCATGTGTTTTATGTATTTTGTATTAAATTAACAACAAATAAACATTACAAAACAATAAAAATATAAGTTTTGATAATATTTTGTCCAAAAGTTGCAGATTCATTGAAAAAGATACCAAGTTCACGAGCAGAAACAAAGCGAATTGAATTCGATCAGAAAATCTAAATGAGCGAACAAATTTAGAACACCTAATTTCACTATCGGCAACGCAAGTAAATGCTCAAAAAGTGAAATGCAGAACGTAGAAGTCTCAAAAACTAATTTTCAATGTCATTCTCTTGATGTTTAATCCGAAATATATATTTTTTAATAATATGTTAATTTTTTAATACAAATCAGAAGCACAAACTGGAATTTGCTTAAATAAACCATTAGTTATGTTGACCACTAAGATATTGAGCTATAAAAAATTTGTATTTCCAATATCTTCGAGAAAAATATTATTTTTGAAAAAAAGTAACATACTCAAGACAATAAAATACGACGTGATTGCATAAGAAGCTTTGCAAAATTTAACGGTGATGTAATTCGACGTCAAAATACCAAACAAACTATTTGAAGAATTCTGAATTGGACTATAATCCTGAAAATCCCAAACCTCAACGTCAACTAAGGCACTTACTCAAACAAACACAAACAACCAATTTAGAATTTGGAGGGGGCTCGATCATTTGAGCTGCATCTAAATCTCTACGATTTACGAAGAAGTTTCAGTTAATCATGTAGATTATGATGAAATCAGCTAAATAGTAACATGATTTTGGAGGCTTGGGGGGGGGGGGGGGGCTTGAGCCCCCTGAGCCCCCCCCTCAATACGCCACTGCATGCTGCTAAAAGAAAATTTATATTAAGTTTTTAATTAAACTGAAACTTAAAGTTTTTTTGTATTTGCATAGGTAAAAAAAAACACGGTTTAAGGAATATTGGAGCTGGGAAGTGAGTATTATTTTGTTTTCTTTAAACAAAAAGAAAGAAAAAAAACGATTAAGAAAACAATAGAGCTGGGAAGTATATTTGCGTTAAAAGATTGATCGAACGAAACTGTTTTACTGTAGTTTTTTTTTTTTAGATACTCATCTGAAAGTAGATAAATTATTTCAAACTAGCCGACCCAGCCCTCGAAATTCGAGTGCCAATTTCTTTATTTTTTTTTTATTTGCAACAATTTTGAACACAATAATACCAAAATAGTTTCTTTATTTTTTATAATATTTGTTGTTGTTTTCTTACGATTAACTACACTTTTTACGCAGGAATATATAATATACCTACTTTTTGATATATTTTAAGCCTGATTTAGATTTTGTTGAACTACGTTTTAACTACGCTCAACTACGTAAAAAAAAGTATCGAAAAAGAAAATGCAAAGTGTAATCTCCTTAAGGGCATTGTGTTTGCACCTTGCATTTCAATTCAATTCAACCTGTTTCATGTTCCATTCGTTCAAATTCCATCCGTCAATCATTCAACCTCCACCAACTTCACTCAAATTTGTCATTAGGGGGGTTCACATTGACCAACTTACCGGACAGACCGGTTGTCATTTGGCCTGATGGCCGAATTATATTTTTCGTTCACACTCTTCAGACAATTTTCGTCAAAACCCATTTTTCAGCTTATTTTTAATATATCTTTACCCTATTCTGCTCTCAAATAAGAGAGAATGGATTATCACTGTCTGCCGGACAGACATGTCGTTTAATTGACTAACATGTCGGTCCGACCACCAAAAAATCAAAATATTTTGAAAACCATCCGGCAAACCGGACAGGCTGTCGGATGGGTGTTCACATTATCAAAACAGCATCAGATCAGACCAAATGGCGGCTGGTCTGTCCGGTAAGTTGGTCAATGTGAACCCCCCTATTCACACCATTTTTTTTTTTTTCATTTAGCTTGTAGGAACATGAAAACAGACCGAGTTCTTTTTGCGATTGTGTATGTGTCCTTTGACAACAATTTTAACACGTACGTCAATCTGAAATCAAAACAACTTCTGCAAAATAAAACCAGATTCCTTTGATCAATAATTTTGTTTATTTTCTTCGGTAATATAAATTCAATTAAATCAAAATCAATAGGAAATTGCAGATATTATTAAGATCTGAGTGAAGATGAAGTAGAAAGTTAATTATTTTGGCCGTATTCTGTCGTTTTACAGAGACAAAATATCCTGAAGACAATCAAGGGAAGAAAAGTCACAGTAATTTGACTTTTTCACAATAACTATGCCAGGAAAAAATATATTTTGATCGCAAATGGTTTTTTTTTATTTATTTTATATTTTTCCGCAATAAAAAAACGATATTCAATTAGAATTTTTTGAATTGAATTTTATTGAGTCTTCAAAGTTAGGTTACATTTTATATCTTATTCTAACAATAGCTTTTATTGTACTAAAGTGGCTATAAAGTATTGCCTTCTTTTTCGAGTATTTTTTTTGTAAAGCCTCGTGGCTGTCAGTATTTATATAAAACTAAATATATGGTTGGACTGCTTTTGCTCATAAGCATTTAGTTGAATTTGTTTGTGACGGTAGTCACGAATACATATATACAATAAACTTAACCTATCTTAAAACTACATACAGTAAAACCCGCTTAAGAGAAACCCTCTTTAGAGAAAAATCCGCTTATCTGAAACACTTTTGTCATCCGCAAAAATCTTTTTTCATTTAAAAGAGGTTCGTTTAAGAGAAAAACCCGCTTAAGTGAAAGAGAAATTGTGACATTTTGCCGTTTCACTTAAGCGGGTTTGACTGTATATACGAAAACTGGCCAGTGCAGTGATATGCTTAATATCTAACATATTGCTTGAGATTTTTATTTTTTTTCGTTTCTTTTCTTTTTTGTTTCTTTTGAGTTTATGAAGCGAGAGCGCCATATATACATTAAACATACAAGTAAAATCACAGTATACTAGAGTGTATGAGCAACATTTTAACATTGAGATATACATTTAGGGTGACTGAGTGAAAGATTCGATTAATGGTGTAGAGAGGAAGATACATTTTGGTATACATTGATGTTGTTTCTCTATCTTTACGAGCGATAGCTCTTCTTAATTTATAAAATAGTATAGTAGTCCAGTGCATTTATGATGTTCATATATGGACGACCCAGCAGTTTGTACCACCCCCAAATTTTTTTTGCTCATTCGATAGAGCATTGGCTGAATATTATTACCCTGATTTTTCGCACTCGTGAAATTCACCTTTCGGCCGCCATCTTGGATTTTAGTTTTTGTTCAATATCTCGATTTCTATTTATCCTACATAAAAGTTGTGTATACAAGAAACGTAGGCAATTAAATTTCGCGTCTTTTATGTTAAGAACACTTTTTCGATATTCTGACTATTAAAAAAGTTACAAGCCAAAAAAGTAAAAAAAAACCGAAAAAAATGACAATTTTAAAGTTTTGAGGACTTTTTATCAAAATTATGAAAAAACGTTCCGAGAAAAGATTATTCACCTTAAAATTCTCTACAACTCTGCTATACAACTTATTTTTCTATCTCTATAAATACAAAAGTTATTAATACTTTTTTGTTAAAAAATACCCCTTTTTTACGAAATGAAGAGACTTAAATATAAAAAAATTGCAGGTCCTGAATTTTCTCTTGTAACATAAAGCTTTAAAATACTCACTAATCATTTAAAATTCAAGATTTGGTAAAAAAAAATTTAAGAAAAAAGTAAAGATAAAAAACACAAACAAAAAAGAGCATTTTTAACAGAAAAAAATATTAATAACTTTTGTATTTATAGAGATAGAAAAAAAAGTTGTATAGCAGAGTTGTAGAGAATTTTAAGGTGAATAATCTTTTCTCAGAACGTTTTTTCATAATTTTGATAAAAAGTCCTCAAAACTTTAAAATTGTCATTTTTTTCGGTTTTTTTTACTTTTTTGGCTTGTAACTTTTTTAATAGTCAGAATATCGAAAAAGTGTTCTTAACATAAAAGACGCGAAATTTAATTGCCTACGTTTCTTGTATACACAACTTTTATGTAGGATAAATAGAAATCGAGATATTGAACAAAAACTAAAATCCAAGATGGCGGCCGAAAGGTGAATTTCACGAGTGCGAAAAATCAGGGTAATAATATTCAGCCAATGCTCTATCGAATGAGCAAAAAAAATTTGGGGGTGGTACAAACTGCTGGGTCAAATTATAAATGCACTGGACTATAGATACATTTGGTAGGAGGTACAAAATGAAATAGTCAGTAAAGTAGTATGAATGTGCTCAACACTAATACAAAATAGATCACAGAATTTTAATTACATAGATACTAGGATGAGAACAATAACATTGTAGCAAACAATAAAACATTCAATTTAGATGAAATTAAATCAATTAACTGGCGAATATGTTTTAAAGTATTTTTGATGTACTAGGGAATAGCTTAACCTAAGGGTTAAGTACTGCCCTCCTGTATATGGAAATGTAGAGTATTTTGATGTGAATGTTTTTTTTTTGTCTTTTGCTGTTTGATTTGTTTTGTTTTTTTTTTTTTTTGTTTTTTTTTTTTTTTTTTTTTTTTTTTTTTTACGATTTGATAAGATTTGTTTTAAAATTCTAAAATTTCATACGAGATCATGTGGTGGCAGTTAAAGTAGAATGTTAAAAATTCAAATTTTGAATTTGGAATAGCCACGAATTTGGTTTGGCGTGGCAGTTAAGTAATATTATGGAGGGGAGATCTCGGTGGGATCAAAATCCGTTGAGAAAATACCGAGTGGCGATAGATAGTTCACGTTGTCCCAAGAGAACCCAGTCTGAAATGAACTGTTTCGTAAATGATGTCTTTTTTTGACAAGAGAGGCGAGCCCCTGAAGCTCATCAATTCTGAGAACATTATAATTGTCGATGTAAACTTTATGCCTATTATTTAAGTGGGTTTCCTGGATAAACGCCACTGAACATTTGCTTGCTAAGAGAATTTTCGATAATTCCATTCTCCTAGTTTGACTTCTTAGAAACGAAATGTTGATAGTTATAGGTATAATAACATTATTTTGAGCTAATAAGGAGCTGGTTTACCAGCTCAAGGTAAGCTAAACGTTTGCTGACTATTGAGTCGAAATTCGCAAGATTAGACATAAAGTGCTCGATTTTTGCTATGAGTTTGCTCATTTCAATACCAAAGAGGTCTTTGGAAAGGTTCATAAAATCGCTTATCAGACCAGCTCCCGATGAGTTGTGATTAGCTTTCGGTGGTTTGGAGCCGCTAGAGAGGTTGAAACCAGGAATCTGCGATTCCTGAAGGTGACTGGCGAAAGAGACACCAGGGGCAACAAGGTTACCATTGGCAATTGCTTTTGTAAAGGCTTTGGCATTATTAATTTTTTCATTAGCTGTTCTAACTTTTAGTTTTCTAAGGTTTTCGTATTGCTTGTAAGCCGAGCAGCCTTTGAAATTAGCTGGGTGGTTTTCTTTACAGTTAATGCATACTGCCTTGCTCCCCTCCTGTTTGGAGACGGTGCAGTGACCTGGCTCGTGGTTGTTTGTGCATTTCACACAATTGTATTTATTGGCGCAATTTTTAGCCAAATGTCCGAATTGCTGACACCGTCTGCACTGAAGGGAGCCCTTGTTGCCCCTGGGCCTCTCCCAATACACTCGCGTGTTAAAAAGATAGCGAATTTTAATCAATTCGTCGGGGCTAGTACCGGGTTTTAATCGAACGAGAAAAAGATTATAACGCGTTTTGGCCGCCTTAGACCTTAAGGTTTCAAAAATAGAAACGTTTTCTACGTTAGGGATTTTAATTTTTAATTCGGCTAAAATTTCCGATTCAGCGAAGTCAGAGGTGAGACCTCTAAGGACAATGTTTGAAGTACGATCTTCCTTCAGAGTGAAGGAGTGCGCCTCAACATTTTCGGTTTTTCTCAACAGATCCATCAATTCCCGATGAACTCCGTTGTTATCTACGTAGAGTCTACTAGAACTACCACGGTTAATGATTTTGTATGAAAAATGAACCGAATTTACTCTAAAATCGTCTACTAATTTTTTAATATTAACATTTCGCATAAAAATAGGAGGGCAGTACTTACCCCTCGAGCTCATAGGCTCGCCTACAGTATTTCTGCTGTTGCCATCCGCTGCTGCTGCTGCTGAGGTTGATGTTGCTGACGTTGTTGCGGTTGAAGATGGTCCCTCGCTGCTGTCCATTTGTCTTATAAGGTTTTGAGGCTCTTGAGCGTCAATTTCAATATCCTCGTCGTTGAAGGTTGACTGATTTGCTTGGAGTGCCAAGTTGGGGCACATGGTGGCACTCTTCGAAGGGTGAATTTTTAGCCCAAGGTTCAAAATGGAGAACTTGTTTTCACTCTGCTCAGCACCCTGAACAGTGTTGCGTTGCGAATTGTTCTTAGCAGAGAACAAAAATTTGTTACGAGGGGTGAGCCACGAGTAGTCATGTTGCTGTGATTCGGGCACGTCCCTGGTGCATGGACGCTTCGGAGATACAATGCCTGAGTCGGAGTTTCTCAGTGCGAGCAACTGTAATGCAGCATCAAGTTTTTTCCTGCCAGGCTTTTTGCCTTTCAGCTTTTCATCGACTTGCCTCATTGGGCAGCTGGTGTCAAATTGGATTTACAGTAAAATAGCGGGATGCAGGCAGAGCACGCTTCTTTTTAATTCCAAAATGGCGGGTGAATTTTGGTTCTTTTTTTTCGATTTTAAGTGAAATTTTAGTAAAACTTTTGCAATTAATTACTTTAAAACTTTTTAGTTAATTAATCCAGTTAAATTTTAATAACTTTCGTTTGAAATTTCAATTTGAATAAAAAATTTTAATTATTTTAATTTTCTTTGCAGAGAGGAAGAACCATCACGTGTCGCCGCCAAAATTGCTCTCTCGATATTCAATTAGAATTTACTCTTTATTTGAAGTTGGTGTTCTCAAATTAACAATACGAAGAAAACTTTCAGCTTGACGTTTGAGAAATGTCAAATCTTCCAGGAAAATTTTAATGAATGCGTTCAGACACTTAATAATGATTAAAGATATGTTCACATTTATTAAAGGTGCGTTCAGGTGTAGATCTTCATAATATACAGTAGTAAAAAGGTAATCCGTGGTACTATGTGGTGAGAAGCGACATTTTTTAATCAAACAAATCAATTCTTAAGGCATTACCACGACAACTGCGTCGCACAACAACGTTTTTTTTATGTTAAAACCATAACTACAATGACCTAAAAAGTGAAAAAGTGGGAAATTTACCAAATTAATTTTTTTTTTATTTCTTTCTAGCAATATTTGTTTTTTTTTTTAATTTTTGGAAAAAACTACCAAACATTTTTTTTTAAACCAAAAAATAAGCTTTTTGCATCATTATTTTTTATTTTTTCGTCGTAAAAACTGTCATAAAATGAGTTTGAATCTATCACTTTTTGACTTTTTGCAAAAAGTTGCCGATGTAGTTATACTTTTAAAGCCTTGAGGCTTAACTACAATGACCTAAAAAGTGAAAAAGTGGGAAATTTACAAAAGTAAAAAAAATTTATTTCTTTTCAAGCTCCATTTGTTTTTGGAAAAAACTACAAAAATTGTTTTTCAAACCAAAAAATAAGCTTTCTGCATCATTATTTTTAATTTTTTGGTCGAAAAAACTATCACAAAATGAGTTTGAAAATGTTGACTTATTGACTTTTTGCATTAAGTGGCTTTTAACTACATTGGCTCAAAAAGTGAAAAAGTACAAAAGTGACAATTTTCAAACGCATCTTTGTATGGGCTAGAAAATTAAAACAAAAAATGCGAAAACCATATTTTTTTTGTATAAAAACAATTTGTTAAAGGCATAACTACAATGGAATAAAAAGTGAAAAAGTGGGAAATTTACAAAATTAAAAAATTTTTATTTCTTTCTAGCGCTATTTTTTTTTTGAAAAAAACTACTAAAATTGTTTTTTTTTAAACCAAAAAATAAGCTTTCTGCATCAATATTTTTAATTTTGTGATGGGAAAAACTGTCACAAAATGAGTTTGAAAATGTTCTCTTTTTGACTTTTTGCAAAAAGTGGCCGTTGTAGTTATACCTTAACTCTTTTTTACAAAATTTTCAAATTCATTTTTTGACAGTTTTTCTTACCTTAAAATCAAAAATAATGATGCAAAAAGCTTATTTTTTACTTTAATAAACAAAAACAAATAGCGCTAGAAAGAAATAAAAAAAATTTAATTTTGTAAATTTCCCTTTTTTTTCACTTTTTAGGTTATTGTAGATAAGGAACAAAAAAGACGTTTTTGTTAGTTTTCCCTGAACCTCATAAGAAAAACACTTTGCCATGCGGCGATAAAATATTAGTGCCTTTTATGCAAAAATGTAAACGTCTAAAAGTGAAAACTTGGTAAAATGGTAAAGGAACTGTCAAAGTCAGCTATTACATGAAGCCTCAAGAGGCTTGACTCATTTTTCGAAATTTCTTTTGATAACACACCCACAAAAAAAAAAAAGTTCTGACCTGGGGTTGCGACTAAGATATGAGGTTATCTCGAAAACCTGACGTGATGGAGCAAAACGGAATTCGAATTCGGTTTCAGCGACCCAAAAACTATATGAAAAATTTAGTCGCAATCCCAGGTCAGAACTTTATATTTTATATTTTTTTGTGTGGCTGCCCTACTAACAATTTTGCTTCTATAATGCTTTAAAGAAGCAACAATTGCATCTGTAAATCTTTATAGAACCAAAATTGTTTGTCGGGTGTGTAATCATTCTGTGAGGCGCGTACTATTACACGATGCCTCTTGAGTCAAGGACTCAAATTTGACATTTATCTTTTGAATTAAAATTTGTTGTTGTTGTATTGCACCAAGAAGCAAAAAGAAATGTGAGGGAATGTTGAAAAAAGAAAAAGTGGAAAAAGAAATGTCAAAAAAGAGTCTCGGACCCACGACTCTCCGGTCGGATAATTTTTTCTTTCATCTTTTTTCTCTTTTGCACTCATTATGTTTAAAAAGAGTCGCGCCTCTTGAGGCTTCATGTAATTGCTGACAAATTCTTATGTTCTTTCAAGAGAGAAAAGGACGAAAATAGATTTCATTGGTATCAAAAGTGTTTACAAAAGTAATAGACTTGATTTTAATAGAATTCGATTTTAACAAAAAAATTCATGGTAATAAAACAAACATCTTACTTTCTAAACTTAGATACCTAACTAAAACAATGAAAGTTAACCATAGTTTACGTGCGATCTTAAAACAACGCACCAATGTGAACCCACCTTAATGTTTTTTGATTTTCGCTGAATGCTTTCATTCATTCATTCAGTCATGAATGACATTTCATTCCAGTCGATTGGAAATTTTCCAATAGAATTCCAGTTGTTTTTGTTTTGTTTTTGTTTTTTTTTTCATTTTGTATCGAATTTTAATTTGTTTAATTTCGTTATTTCGGTTAGTAAAAAGTAAAAAAAATGTGATTCTGCACATCTACGCGTCATTCTCTTTCGTTCCGTGTATAATTTATGCCCCTTCGGTTTTTGGGGGCCCGGTAATTTGTACCACAAAAACTATGCTCGCCGTTTAATTATATGATGATGTGTCCGCTAAACTGAAAGTGAAGGAAAATCAGGGAACTTAATTTTAGTCAGGGAATTTGGAAAGAAGACATGGATTTTTGTCTGCACCATTTTTATTTAGGTATACATTTTTTTATCTTTTTTTATACTTTACGCGCACTCAACGAGCTATGACTACCCTTTATATATTAACTTTAAACACAGTGCGAGCGTTTAGGAAACAGTAGTAGGAGATACACTGCCGCTCATCTGAAAAGGTTCACATTTTAGTTAATTTTACTTTTAGCCTGTCTTGGTATTTAATGTAATGGCACATCTTTTTTGTATATGTAACGAGAGAACATCTTTATGCGCTTAGTTTAGGAGAAAAAAAATTGTCTTAGGGCCTACCGTTCTTCTCACACGGTAGCTAGGCCAAATCTATTCATAAAAACAAGCATATTTTTTGGCTCATCTAAATAGGTTCAAAAGCAAAAATGTTAATAAATGATGAGTTGCATGGGTCAGTTGGACTCAAAATTGTGTCTTTCAATAAATCTAATTGCTTATAACCTATAAGGACGAAAACGGGTCGCGAAAAATGTTTAGGCGCGCAAAAAATTGGTAAAATTAAAGAAGAGTCTTTGAATCAGGCCGAAACTAACGATGCATTGGGATATAATAATAATAATTTATGTTTGTCTTTTTAATTTATTAGTCTCTTGTTTTTAATGTTAATTTATTAAATAGTTAAATAGTTTTTAATGTTAATTTATTAAATAGTTTAAATATTTTTCATTTTCTTTATTCAAACGATATAAATATAAAAATAAAATTTAGAAAAACAAAACCAACCAAACAATGTAAAATACAACAACAAAAAAACAACATATCATAAAAAACCCCTGAAGAAGTCGTGAGTAGCGACGAAACGTTGGGTAAAAGATGGAATAAAGTTTTTTTATTTGCATTTAAAATCAATTGACCAAAGTAGTACGCATAACCAAATATAAATCTACATATATTCAAAAAAATATTGTCATCAATTTAAATTTTCAGGGGCCCTATTTCGTATTACGAAACGAAAGGCAAAATTGACACTTGGCATCACGGCACCTGGTGGATAGCGACGAAAACCCGAAAGTTATATAGATTATTTTCTGATTTGCCGCTCAATGTAATTTCCATAAGAAAAAAATAAAAAAGACCTCGAAAAACATTTATTTTACGAATTAATTTTATATGTACGAGTATCAATGTTATGATTGTAAAATGATAATTATATGTGTTTATATCTAAATCAGGTTTAAAATATGTATATCAAAAGGTATAATAATACCTGTGTAATTTGTATTATTTAAAAAGTGCAAGCGAATCGCCTGAAAACAACAAAAAATACTATAAAAAATATAGAAATTATTATATTATTCTTTTATTTGTTTTGCTTTTTCACAAATAATAGGTGTGTTTTTTTTGTTTATCTATATAGATTTTGTGCAAAAAAACGACATCGAGATTTTTGAAATCAAAACAATTTACGTTTTAAATACAACAAAAACTTTATCTGTATAGATTTTTGAAAAATTCAGATAATTATCCAGATTTTACTTTCTCTCGATAAAAACAGTAGTGCCAAGGTAGTTTAATTGTTGTGTTCATATAGAAATACATATCTGAAAATATTAACAAAAAAAAAAAAGCGGAGAAAACGAGGTTTGAAAAAAACTCTCATAGAAAAAAATAATCAAAAATTTGTTTGACATGGTTGCATTGAAATGTTAATATCTCAAGATATACGCAATGCACTTTTCAGATAAAAGTCTTAAATTAATCCTGATAAGATTGTTGAACAGATATGTATATAAAATTACCAAAGTTTTTTCGAAAAATTAGAAATAAAAATAAAAGTTTTCACATTTGATTTTAAAAAAATCGAAAAAAAATTCAATATGGCTACCTTCAAACGCTTATAACACAAGAACGACGCAACTAATGTTAATGGTCATGGTCTTAAAATGTAGCTAAAAATATACAGATCATTTTTGGTTTTTTGTGAAAAAATTTTTTTTGAATCCAACATGGATGCCATGGCCATATGAAAATTTTTGTTTGCATCCAACATGGATGTAATGGCCTTCCCACTTCGGAGTTAAAATAAAAAAAAAACAATAGCAACATTTTTGACAGACAGCAGCTGCCAAAGTATATGTACAGTGGTGCCAATGCCAAATGTTTGCATGGATTTCAAAAATCTCGATGTCGTTTTTTTGCACAAAATCTATAAAGATAAACAAAAAAACACAGCTAATAGTAGGTAAGCATTTTTTTTTTTATTTTCAACAATTTTGAAAGAAAATTAAACCAAAATAGTTTCTATATTTTTTGTAGTATTTGTTGTTGTTTTCCTGCGATTTGCTTCCCTTTTTGGAGACAAATTAAATAGGAATTATTATTCTTTTTGATATATAGCTCAGGGAAATTAGTCAAAATATGGGCATGAAATCGCATTTTTCGCGGGACAAAATTTTTTTCATGAAATGTGTTCGGGTGGTTGTCCTTATCATAAAAGTCAATTTGTTGGCATGATTGGAGGTTGGGAACAGCCGCCATCTTGGAAAAGAGATTGGTATCGTTTTTATTGAATAGCTCCATTGTTATTCATTTTAACAAAAAATGACAAAGGTAAGACTTATTAACAATAAAATTATCTAAGAAATGATATACAAAACAATTCCGTGAGTTGATTAAATACAATTTTATAGTTGTTCAAAGTGCGGGTTTGTATCGCAAGGTTGGGACAAAATGACATTTTTTCATATATCTGACGAACTTTTGATTTGTTTGGATAATTCTTCAAGATTGAATTGTAGTACTTATAATTACCTATAAAATGAGCCCACAATCGTTATTGTCACCATCGTATTGTAGAAGTAATCTAACTCCGAAACTCTCCATGTACTAGTCAAAAGTAAGAAAAAAGCTGTTTTTTTGCTAGTAGGCCGAGAAAATTTTGGGAGTAGAGGTATAACCAAAATATCAGTACGCAGTTTTGCTGCCATACGCGTGTTAATGTCGATTTCAAAGGTCTGACAACTCTAATTTTGTGCTTTATACGGTTTTTGGGGGGTTAAATAACGTAAGTTTTCCAGTTAATGTGAATGGGCTAAATTTATACTATTTGAAATTATAAATATACAAGCTGATGCTCTATTATTTTTCCTAAATCTGGACACCTAAATCTCGGCTATGGGGTTAATAGAACTCACGATATAAGCTTTTTTAACTAACCATATCAGGCTTTTCAATTCAAATAAACAAACAAAAATCTAAACAAAAAAAGCTTCTAAAACATAATCGTATAAACGGCTTATATATAGTTCTATTGGTCACATCCTCAAGATTGGGGTGTTCAGATGGCGTGGAAAGCTATTTCCCAAGTCACAATAACGATACCCAGGACAACGATAGTCACGACCGTCACGACATAGACCGATTTAGTAAAACGATAACATGGTATAAAAAGAGAAGGTATGATCATTATGTCGAATTCCTTTCAATTTTTTGAATCGCCTCAAAAAAATCGAATTTTTGGTATTAAAAAGGAACATGAAAACAGACCGAATTCTTTTTGCGATTGTATGTGTGTCATTTGACAACAATTTTTACACGAACGTCAAGCTGAAACCAAAACAATTTCTGCAAAATAAAACCAGAGATTCCTTTGATCAATAATTTTGTTTATTTTCTTCGGTAATATAGATTTATTTTAATCAGAATCAAAGGGAAATTGCAGTTATTATTAAGATCTGAGTGAAGATGAAGTAGAAGGTTATTATTTTGGCCGGATGCTGTGGTTTTACAGAGAAAAAATTTTCTGACGACAATTACGAGGAGAAAAGTCACAGTAATTTGACTTTTTCACAAGAACTATGCCAGGAAAAAATATATTTTGATCGCACATTGTTTTTTTTTTATTTATTTCATATTTTTCCGCAATAAAAATACGATATTCAATTAAAATTTACTCTTTATTTGAAGTTGGTGTTCTGAAATAAACAAACAACACGAAGAAAACTTTCAGCTTGACGTTTGAGAAATGTCAAATGTTCCAAGTGTCTATGCAAATCCGTGTAAATCTCTCAAAAAAGAGGGATTAAATAAAATTCGAATTCTGCTTCGTTTGAGGCGAATTTTTTTTCTATGGAACATGATTTTTAGAAAAAATTCGCTTAGAGATCGCCGAAAATTCGATTTTTCAATTGAAAGGAATTCGACATTAGAAAAAACTCAGTATCGAGAACTGTCAAAACTTATGGCTACTTAAGGTTTTGACAGCCCAGCCCATTGGGCACGTTCAAACACCTATCGGATAGGCTATCTGGGATACCCGTATCTGGAATATCTTTTTGAACGAAGAGCTATCCAGATAGCTTGCCCAAGCAGCTACCAAAAAATATTGAGAAGAGGAAACTGTTTATTTTGAGCAAATTACATTTTTTTTATTGTTGAATAGTGCTTGCACAATCGCTTTGACTTTATTTCTTGCAAATTTGTATTTATTTTTAAGCCCGAAAAGTAATCAAAATAAAAAAAAAACTAAATGTTTATCAGCTGATCACTTGAATACCTGTGGTATACCAGAAATTCTCGGATACCTTCAGATTATTTTTTGACAGAAAATGGTTCGTTTCCTTGCTAATTTTTAACATTGTTTACAACAACAAAAAGCTATCCGATAGCTTTATGTTAGCTCTTTGAACGTGCCCATTGAAATTGTTGTTGTAAACAAATTTGTCTTGGAAATTGTTGTTGCTTTTGACTTTGCCAAATGCCAAACGTCAAAACTTTATTACCCCATTTTGTAAGATGGCGGCTCTTATGATCATACCTTGTCTTTTTATACCATGCAACGATAATGCATGGTTGAAAATATTGCCAGATAAAAATGAAAAAACAATTTTTTTTATCAAGCGTACCAACTTCACGCCAATGAAAAGCTGTCAAAAAATAAGTAGATAAACAAAATCTTCAGTGGCAAAAAAATTTACTTTTACATTTCTTGTGCTATTTAATAATATTTTCTATTCAAAAACATAAAAAAAATTGAAGTTATGGACATAATTTGTGATTTAGACTATTTATTTTATGAATTTAAAGAAGAAAATCATCTTTCCGAGAACTTTATCTCTGCCATTGCAAATTGGCCATGAAGATTGAGATCAATTGTTTGTGGTGCTTTAATAATAATAAAAAATTTACTTCTTCGTTTTAATAATTAAGTATGTTTATATAATTGTTATTTCATTGCAATCAGTGGAAATAAAATTGGCTTTGAAGTTTGGCAATTTTTTTTTTTTAACCAAGACAAACGAGAACGAAAATCAAACGATAGGGAAATGACAGTCGTAAGCATTAACGAGTATCATTTGAACGAGAACGAAGTAGTTTCAACGATAATCGTTTTACAAAATAGGGCCCCAGTACTCACCTCAAAAAGAGCTGAAGTGCAAACTCGATTTAAAATGAAACTTTATATGTTATAGAAAGGTAGCTAATCGAAATGCTTCTCGTATAATATATAATAATTTTATCAACAATAATAATATAAAATAATTTTATCAACAATAGAGGCACAGAGTAAAATTTACTGAAAAAAAAACAAAAAGGGCACCCATTGGGGGTTGAACCTGCTATGTTTTTTTTTTTATAGAAAAAAAAAAAAATAAAATGCAGTTGTAAAATACATATTTGTTGTTTTTTTATGAAGTTTAAGCTTCATGAGTCGTTTCGTTGGTAGTTCAATAATTTTATTAAAATAAACTCGCGCTTTTTGCTAATTTTACTTTGTATGCAAAATAAATTAAATTAAAATAAAATGTGAGTATTAATTCTGTTGCGTTTTTGTTTTAATATTAAAAGAAGTTTTAACAATTTTAAGTGTTTTCAGCCGATTGAAAATAGACACAAGTTTTCTCAAAGCACCTCCAAATCTTTTGCCCGGAAACCCGCATTTTAAAGAAGGCTTTAAAAAAGTGCAATCACTTAAAGTCGTAAATGACATTGCAGAAAGAGGAGTCAAATTAATAACCAATATAGAAAAATCCTAGTCGAACGACATATCGTGCGGCTAAAATCGACTCGTGAAAAGTAGGCATTAGACGATATTAAGTATTTTGTTTTTTTTTTTTTAGAAATCTGTTAAATGTTTCGTTTTTTGTTAAAACAGTTAAAAAAAAGTTTCATTTTAAATCGAGTTTGCACTTCAGCTCTTTTTGAGGTGAGTAGGTATATTGAAAATTTAAATTGATGACAATATTTTGCTTTTTTAGTAAAACTAAACAAATTTAGCATCTGAGTTATGTGTAACAACACAATCTTTAATTTAATATATAAAAAGCTAGAGCTAATTTTCTGCGAAAAACAGTGAAAAAACCGAGATTTTTGATACTTTGAGCGAGTGTCGGCACCATTTAGACTTATCCAATCGAACTGAAATTTTGGCTATCTAAAAATCTGCAAAGGCGGAACATTTTATGGGGTTCCCCGACCAAATTTCGAAAATCGATTTCTTGCGGTCACTCTAATGCTTAATCATCAGAGCAGCATGACTTCACGCAGCATGTTTAACGACGGCAAAACGGGTTGTCAGAAGTGGTAAACAATAAACATTTGGGAAGAACAAAAATTCGCAAAAATTACCACTTTACAAACCACGAAAAGAAACTCGCCTAGTTGGAAAATGTAGGTACCTACTATATACATATAGGTACAAAAAAAAAAAAATAAAATTCGTTTAAAAAAAAAAAAATAAAATAAAATCTGAAATCGAATTGCCCTCCAAGTATGCACTTTTGATTGATATATTAACCCCTTGTAGCCCCATGTGACATATCTGTTACAAACCAACAAAGGTCCCACAAAAGTTCCAAAAACTATATTTTTCTTCTTTTGAAGCTTATAACATATTTTTTAGATATTGCTTTATCGAAATAGTACATCATATTTTCAATAAATGACACCAATAGTTTTTAACTGGCAGTTAAAGTTGAAAGTTCGGCTTTTTTTGAAAACAAGCAAATTTGTGTAAAAACAACGAAATTCAGAAAAAATATTTTTTCTGCATAAAGTAACGGGGTTTTATTTTTGGATTTTAATAAAAATAAATATTAGAAAGTTTTTTGCTTCAATTTTTGCATTTCTCTACAAATATAAATTATTTAAACTTATTTTTTTACTCCTTAAATTTCGAAATAACTAAGTAAATAATAAAGATATTGAATTTTTAAAAAATACGTGTTTTATTATAGCTAAAGGCTAGTCGATTGACATTATTAATTTAAAAATTTCCGATGTTGGGTTACAAGGGGTTAAGATGCATTTTTAGAAAAAAAATTTTCAAAATCGTTAGAGCCGTTTTTTAAAAAAACTAATTTTTTATAAATCATTTTTTGGAAAAAAAGTTTTAAAATAAAATTGATATGCTAATTCGTAGAAATCACTAATCAACATCTAAAACCAAAATTTCAAAAAAATTCAATGTCCCGTTTTCGAAAATTTTATTTTTCAAAATTTTATAAAAATCCAAAAATTATTTTTTTCGAAATTGCATTTTTAGGTTCAAGTTCAAGTGACCTCAACTCCAAATTTATAAAGCGTTTCGCCCAGGTACGAAAGTGGGCTCATATGACAAGTACTGTTATTTTTGGTCCAAAAAAATTAATTCCGAAAAACCCTCTGGAGAGTCTCCAAAATATGCTTCATACCAAGTTTGAAGTCAATCGGTCCATCCGTTTAGGCTGTAGCTCCTTATACAGACAGACGGACTTCCGGGACCCACTTTTTTGGCATTCTCTACCATCGTAATGTCATGGAAAACTGTTACCTCAACTTTTTTTTGTACGAATGCATAACTTGATATATAGGGTGTCCCAAAAGTTAACGTCGAAACGAAAACGGTAGATAGGGTAGGTGGTTACAGTTATCAGAAAAATAATAAAAAAAATCGCAGCCATATATTTTGGGAGTTATGGGCATTTAAAAAAAATTCGAAAAAATGGTCACCCTGTGACGGTTTTTCATGTGCCGTGACTACAAATCTTAATTTTTCTCATTTTTTTCTTTTGTTACGGAACCTTGAATAACCCTGCTATCAAATGCATTCAAAAATTTTAACTCAGCTGCATCAGTTTTAAAGAAAATATTACTTTTTTACCCAAATTAGTACTAAAAAAATTTACATTCTAATTCAATGACCCGTAGTGTCAAAAAAATGCACTACGATGTTTCGGCAAGTTGCTTTAAAAGTTGGTGTGTTCAATTCTCTTTTCAAAATGGTACAACATTGTTGGGAATATTTCATAAATAACCGAGATAAAATTTTTTTTCTTAAGAAATCCGACTTTTTTTTTAGGTAATTTTTCCATATAATATTTAAGTTTTTGTATTTTGAAAGGTATTGAAAGGGTACAAAACTTGAATAATATGGAAAAATTACCTCATAAAAAAGTCGGATTTCTTAAGAAAAAAAAATTTTTCTCGGTTATTTATGAAATATTCCCAACAATGTTATACCATTTTGAAAAGAGAATTGAACACACCAACTTTTGAGGCAACTTGCCGAAACATCGTAGTGCATTTTTTTTACACTACGCCTCATTGAATTAGAGTCATGTAAAATTTTTTAGTACTTAGTTGGATAAAAAAGTAATATTTTCTTTAAAACTGATGCAGCTGAGTTAAAATTTTTGAATGCATTTGATAGCAGGGTTATTCAAGGTTCCGTAACAAAAGAAAAAAATGAGAAAAATTAAGATTTGTAGTCACGGCACATGAAAAACCGTCACAGGGTGACCATTTTTTCGAATTTTTTTCAAATGCCCATAACTCCCAAAATATATGGCTGCGATTTTTTTATTATTTTTCTGATAACTGTCACCACCTACCCTATCTACCGTTTTCGTTTCGACGTTAACTTTTGGGACACCCTGTATAGTACCTATATCGCAAGTAAAAAGAATCCCTATATATGTACTTCACGCACGATACGTGCGAAGTTTGGCTCAAGGGAAATAATGGGCATAACGTTGCGTTGCGGGTATTGCGGGAAAACTGTTCATTTCCTTGGTAAAATGTTCTATCTAAAAGAGCTAATGATGTTTTTGGTGCTCCAGACCAGATTATGAGAGTTGTACGTTGTACCAAAGATCATATATAACTAGTAAAGATGTCGCACGTAGAACCAATTTCTGTGCTAAAATTTTCTACCTTCAGATTTACCCATAGGTCCAAAACATGTATCCAAGAATTAAATTGTTGAGAAACATTTTAAAATTTTTCGATGAATGTGTAGAAAAGAGAGTGTGGATTTTTATAGATGATTTTATTTAATGGGAGGGAGCGAGGTAGTAGTTAAATGTTGATACGAATAATGAAAAGAAAAAAAAAATACATTTGGGTGCGAGAACGTATGAATTAAAATTTTTTTCTTAAATTATTCATTAAACTGTTAACCACACATGATTCAAAACAGTTGCAAGTTTTTTCTGAAATATGGAATTCCAAAGAGTACACTCACAGACAAAAAGAATAGTTTTTTGTTGTAACTATTTGCATAGTCAATTTATAGAATTCAATGAAATTTTGCGAATAACTGCTTTTGAACAGAAAATAGTTTAAGATAGTTAAAAATGACTATTATAATAGTCACATGCAAAAACAAAATAGTTAAAAATAACTATTAAAATAGTTAAAATTGACTATTCCGTAGTAGTTACGTAACTATTACGTTTATAGTTATAAATAACAAATAGGTATTATAATAATCACATGCCACAGAAAAAAGTTAAAAGTTACTATTTTGTATAGTTTCTTATAATAATTTTGTAGAAGCAAATGTGCCAGTGCGAGTACAAGTTTGAAGTCGTGAGGTATAAAAATGGAGACTTTTGTTAAAAAAGAATAAAACATGTATTCTCTGTCTTTTTTTCGAGGAAAACTAGTGTCAAACCAGGGTGTTGCTATAAATAAGAAATTATTATTATAATCAATGGGCAGGTTCAGAAATGTTAGGGACTAAATATTTAGGTAATTTCTCGGCCTCTGATTGGTCAACTGTCAAAAAAAATCCTTCCAATTTAGGTAATTTTATTGGAAAGCTAACTGGAAAATTAGGCAAGAAAATTTTACCTAAAAACATTTTTTTTTGTCAACATGACAGCTGATTGTTTTCAATTACAGAATTTCGTTAGCAAAATTGAATTTATTTGTGTGAAAAACGAATTAAAAGTGCATTATCGGTTATAATAAATAATATTTATTAATTAAAGTAAAGTTAAATTAGGTGTTTTTCCCATGCGGTCTTAATTAAATTTCGAAATTTGACAATAACATCATATCCAAACTACTTTAGTCAATTAATGCAAATTTCCGTTCAGAAAATGACGTTGCCTAAATATTTAGTCCCTAATATTTCCTGAACGTGCCCAATTACACTGTGCAAGTCGAAATATTTGACATGTGCGCTGTTGACTGTTTCCCCCTATTTCGGACCTTAAAAATCGATTGGCATCATTAGTTTTTCGATTTGTCAGTCAGCCCTATGATGGTAGCCGATCGGAAAAATATCCGATCGGAGAAAAGTTCCGATCGGAAGATTTTTGTATTCACGGTACCCGAATTTGAGAAGAAAAATTGACGTCAAACAACGCACTCATTTCCCAATTTTTTTTTTGGTTTTTATTTTTTTCGGATAATATTTTACGTTTGATTTTCTGTCGGGAAGAATCGGAAAGAAAAAAAAGCGCAAAGCATAACCCGTCGCAAATATTTTGACAGTTCACTGCATAGCATCGCATGTATTTTAAATTTTCAACGCACCTAAGATTTTTTTCGTATATCTGTCCGATTTTACTGTCGGAAGGGTTAAAATCATATGAAAATTGAAAAATTCGTACAAATCGGATAAAATTTTCTTCCGATCGGCTACCATCATAGGGCTGAGTTAGACTTTGAACAACATTTTTTTCGGAAGTTTTTTCAACAATTTTAAGGATTTTGCCCGGTTTAAAGTCATTTTTCTTGTTTATATTGCTATTTTTTCTGCTCAAACGTTATTTCCTACCTATTAATTCAAATAACTTGATATAAAAACTTAAATAAAGTGTGAAACACTGGCTTTTGAAAAAGGTATGATTCATAACTGTAGGTATTGCCGTCATTTTTAAATACATTTTTTAGAAAATTGCCCCTCACTCCTAAACGGGGGGAGATAGACCCCCTTCCCATTATAAAAAAATGTTTGTATTTGACTCCTCTACAAGAATCCGTTACTAATTCTCACCGTCTTAGTTATCGTACTATCCCCTCTCACTTGGTGGGACGCACCTATTGTATATAGTCCCATAGTCCCTCCCTCCATCTGACTATTTAAATAATCACAAATAACTATTTTAATAGTTAATAGACTATTTAATAGTCAATTTGGAAAATACTTCGAATGACTATTAAAATAGTCACAAATAACTATGTATTTAAAATAGTTAACTATTTTAAATACATACGTAGTTATTTATTATTATAATTATCCCGATTTTAACTATGAAAATTGTTAAAAATGACTATTTTTTCTCCATGTGTATTAAGATGTAATCTTTTTATTTTAAGCCGGATAAAAATTTTTATATAAATGAAATGAAGGCAATCTTAAATTTAAGAGAACTTAAACGGACTCCACTCATTTTAGCGGAAAACGTTTTGTTTTAAGAGAGTGAGATTTTTTTTAAGATACCTTTTTTTTCTACGTGTTGCTGAGTATACTTGTTCGTATTTTAAAAATAATACCCTTTGGTGTATACATAGTTTTGGCTCTTTACTGAATTTCATCAAATTAAATAATTTATAAACAATTTAGACTTTGATTAAATACTTTTCATGGTCCTTTTCCTCCATTTTCCTTCAAATCGCGTCGGCATCAACAACTTATCAAGAAAATTCTTGATGCTTTTTTGTTTGATATTTGCGCATTGCGCATAGAGATTGCAATCCCGGGATTCGGGATCCCGGGATCCCGACCCATTTTTTGATTCCGAAAATCCCGGGATTATAGCTCTCCAATCCCGGGATTTTCGGGATTAGTGGCTAAATATTCGCATACAAAAAATGACACAATTCTGCGAAATTATGTAAAAATGGAACATCCTTATTACTTTATTGCAAAACAAGGAGGAATAGCCTTTGCGATGATTGAACGCTTTCAAAAATCGCTTATCGATCTGAATCACCCTATAAGGTTTGAAGAAACAGATTTTGATAAATGAGACTATTGAAGTACCGGATCCAAAAAAATTAACAGTTGAATCACTTTGCCCTTTCTTATTCTAATTCGTGTACAGCTGGCTGATGGACTTGCGCATCAGTTTATCTAACTTTGCAATAATGAACAATTGACATTTAAAGTGATGCTATTATTTGCGTTTATGAACGTGCTACGGGAATGATCGAAAATCATCTCTGCCTATTATAAGCTGCGTTCCTTTGGAAATATTTATCTACTTTTTAGTACTTAAAACTACTTTGATCTACTTTGCTATACTGAAAAAGTAGTTCAAAGCAGCTTTAAGTACTAAAAAGTAGATAAATATTTCCAAAGGAACGCAGCTATATTTGGTCCTTTAAGTTCCAAGTAAGTAAAAAACTAAAGCAAATAAAATAAAATTGAAAACTTGATAAGGTCAGTTTTTAAAGCCAATCGTATCATAAATTGTGACGGAATTCAACATTTATGTCGCTCAAAATGAAAGTGGTGTAACTCCATCCAAGGCGTAACTCCATAACAAGCTTTTAAATAAAATGCACGACTGGGGTCACACGTACTTGCTCTTGCAGTTCAAAGCACTTTTATGTTAGCGTACTTGTGTTTTTACGAGCTGCCTCTGTATAAATTTTAAACAAAAGATTATAATTTTGTATACACAATTCAGGGAATATTTTACCAGCGCACAAATTAAACTACTAATAAAAACCAAATTAAAATATGAAGGTGAATTAATTGCAGGCAGAAAATCGAAGTCAGTATTGTGGAGGAAAGTTCTGGAGGAGATAAAATGTGTGGCTCCAGATTTTAATTACAACAAAGAGTTTTTATTAGTATCACTAGGTGAGTTTTTTATTACCACCGGGCTTAACTGGATAAAAAAACGCATCGGGGCTTAACCTGAAATCTTGGCAGCACTGTATATTGAATGGCCGGGTTCAACGCAACATCTGAACTTAAGTTCAGATTAGATCTTAAGTTCAGGTGGCCTGCGTTGAACGCGGGGAATGTTCCGAAAACAGCAGACTCAAGAAAAATTTAGTTTTCATATTTTTCGCTTTCGGGTTTTTCTGGTATTTTTCATGTATGTTTTACAAAGAGATAAAAAATTTATGCCAGGAAAACTAGTTAAATACATTTTGTCATTCCAAACGTCAGTTTTCACGTTTTTAAACAAATTCTAAGCAATTTATGAAAAAATTAGTTTGGTAGCACAGATTCAAAACTGTTCAAAAAGTTAAGCCCAGAGAAATCTCCGGGCTAAACAACTAAGCCCAAGGAGCTAAGGTGTTGTTGTATTTAACATGTAAATTGCTTAGCCCCAACTGCGTTTTTTTTGTCCAGTTAAGCCCGGTGGTAATAGAAAACACACCTACTATCACGTCCATCATTACGTCGACACAAAGCCAAAACGGCGAATCTGCATTTTTTGACGTTTTCACTTTAAAGCGTCATTTACCTTGTTATCTGTCAATCGATTCACTGCTTCGAACCCTATCCTCCATCTGTTGCCTAGAAGCCTAAACTATCAATTTTCGTTACACGAGTTTCCATAAGATTTCATGAGTTTCCAAAACTTTGAAGCCGTTTTTCTCAATTTTGCAGATTCGTGGTTTTGGCGTTGTGCCCACGATTAAGCAATCTATCAGCATGCGCATCGTAATCAGCTGAGCAACGATCAGCATCGCAAAAAAGCAGTGATGCCTAATCACTACCAAAAAATTTTACGTTTGTGAATTTACCCATAAGCCCATGCGCGCATATGCCTATTATAGTTGGGCCTTAAGCCGGAAGTGTAGGTACATCTAATTATTAGTAGTTATGTGACTTTATAGAATCATATAAGCCCTTGTGTGCATTTTGATAAATATTTAGCCGAGGATAAATTTTTGACATTTGAATGTCTGGTGAATAAAAAAAAAAATTATATTTGGCTTATGTCGTTTTCGATTGGCTCTCCGGAAGCGTCCGGAATCATTCAGAAGCCTTCTGTAAGTGTTTTATTCGCACTAATATGACAGACAGAACGCTTCTGAAAATAAAAATTCTCTTCTTGATTTCAAAACAGAATTCACTCAATATTTAAATAAGTAAACGTCAAACAAAATTTTCTAGTAGAAAAGCAAAAAAATTTTATTTGATTATTCACCAATACAGATATAAAATTTCAGAATTGAGTGGAAGCGATTTAAACTGTTTTATTGGATTTCAGAATGAGTGAATCCTTGAGTTATTCCAATCGAAAACGACATTAATTTAGCTGTGTGAATTTGGATACATTTTTAACAAAACAAAAGAATTAATTATATTAAAAAAATGTATAAATATTAACAATTTACAATCTTACAACACGCGTTGTCACCTCAAAAGTGTCAAAAATGTATTCTCGACTAAATATTTAATCCGATTCACACACGGCCTAGATATCAAAATAAATTCTTATGCGAAAATTTTAAATGGAAAAATCTAATAATTGAATCTGACCTTTGAGTTTGCTCACATAGGATTTACATATCGCTGGCTGAGAACAATATACATAAACATTAGGGTGGGTAAAAGAAAATTGGAATTTAAAATAAAAAATTGGATTTTTTTTTTTTTTTATTTTATACTCCGAAAAATCGATTGCTAGACACTTCTAGAATATACTCATCGCATTTGTACTTTGTTAAAACTTTTTCACAGAACAAGTCGGCAATAAATAATAAAAATAGCAATTAGTTTCTAAATGTTGATTCTTTATTTAATTTTTATTCAATCAAATTTCTTAAATGAAGAAAAAGGTTAAATAAAAATACATCTTACATTAACTTACTAGCTAATAAATAAAACTTAACAAGCTGTTTTGAAATCCCTCGGAAAACAAGATTATTTCAATATTTCTTATATTTTTTGATATAATTTAAAATAAAAATATAAAAAGGATGCCCAATATATAGGCATAAATAAAAACAATAGTTCTTACTCCCCGTAATTTAATTTAAAGCAATTCATTGAGCTGCCTTTATTTAAGCATATTCATTTTTTTTGTCTATCTGTTTTTTTGCTTAAACCTTAAAGATGTTTTAACCATGAAACTACTATTTAATCTAAAAAGAACAAAGCAAAAATATTAAATATTAAAATATGTGTAACATTTTAAAGTTTCATAGCATATGAGTACATGCATGCATGTATTTTATATAGTTTGCACGATTAGAGTATTTTGAAATGCTTCAATTAATATGAATATACATACATTTCTCTTAGAATTAAATGATTGAAAAATACGTTTAAAAACGTTCTGTTAACTTATTGTGTACATGCATTTAAAACATTATGTAAATTGAACTAAAACTTAGAGCGGAAGTGAAAGTGCTGCACTCACGATTTTGGTTGTAGTTTTTAGATAGATACATACATATGTGTAACTTTTATATACTAATTTTAAATAAAATGGTTAATATAAGAATTGTACTATTAGTTTATGGTTTTAAATTAGCGAGTATGTAGTTCGTGTTTATTGTTACCCAATTTGTATTCGATTAATTAATGGTTCTGGATGAAAAGTTTGTCTATATAATTTTGTTTACAATGTATACTGTTTTGTTTCGGAGGATGTTAGCATTTAGCATACGTTTAGTTTAAGATTTTTATATTGGATTAAATAAGTTTAAAAAAAATTGAATATAATTAAAAACATGTAAAGATGAACATAAAATATGGCAAGAAAATAGATAAAATTAAAAAAAAAATTACGTTGGCAGTTTAATTTACAATTTTACTTTTCTTTTTTTTTTGAAAGTGAAAATCAACTATGAATGAAAATTTTGTACCGATTAATGGATACGAAACCACAACTTAATTATTTTAAACTACGTATTATGTCAAATATTTAACATTTCTTGAATAAAACACATTTGTTCATTCAAGTAATCTATTCTTTATACCTGAGAAAATTTCATATCGACTCGAATCAATGCATTTTCAACTCTTAATAAAGAGCAAATTTTAAGGCCTAATCTGATGTCTTAGCTTCATTTGAAGTACTTATTTCAACAAATTATGTAACTAATTTTCAATTTCAATTTTTGTGCTGAATTTAAACATAATTCACCCTCCAGTGAATCTTAAGGAGAATTTTGTTTCCTTGAAAATATAACCGAGAATTAATTTCGTAGAAGAATATAATGTTACCTGATGCCCAGCCGTGATATAAGTATTAATTGTCAAATTTGAGTTTTGCCGTTTCCGGGTAATATACAATAGGAGCAGAAGAGAAGTGAATTATATGTTAAGTTTTGAAAAATTAAATTGAATAATTATATGTACCTCTGAAGAAGTAAGAAACACTTACGAAACGTTGGGAAAAATAATGGGATAAAACTTATTTAATTCGCATTCTCTTTAAATAGACTAAAACAGACTAATAAAAAATAGTGGAATAGTTACACGAAAAAATTGGTCAAAATAATAAAAAATGTAAAAAACAATTCTTGATAGAAGCATAGGAATTAAACAGTCACATTACATTAATTATCTTTTTAAATTTATTGGACCACTTGATATTTCATCTGCACAGTTATAGTATATTGCACATCATTTTTGTTGCCTTTCATAATACAAAATTTTTAACGCTGGGCCTTGTAAAATAAAGATCTGATCTGAACAATGTCACAAAATGGTTACCTTTTTTATGCAAAATTTTTAATTCGAAAAAAATTCTAAAAATAAACAATCGCAATTAAAAACGTTCGAGAATTAAAAAAAATCATCAACATCTTTAGAAATTTGAAATTAAGCCTTATTTTAAAATCTTGACTTGAGCATATGTTGGAACATAGATTAAGATAGTTTTTATTTGATATTTTTAGACGTCTTTATCCAAGTTTTTTTTAACTTATTACGTTTGCTTATATGCTAACACACTCGTTTATAAAAAAATCTATTGTGTACAAGTAACTCAACTGGACGGATGGTTTTGAGTGCAGCTAAAGATTTTTTAGTTATCAGAAAATGTAATTCAAACTAATTAAACTAAAAACAATGGTAAAATAATGTGTTTTTAAACATATAACAAGGATTCACAGGCTTATTTAAAGTTTTTCGGTTTGTTTTTGTTTTGTCTATCAAATTAAAATGAACATTTTTTGCTCAAGAAGCGATGGGTTATGTTTTTTTTTTGTTTTAAATAAATTGATTTACAAGTTTTAAGACTTAGAAATTATTTTTAACTTAGAACAGATTTAATGTATAACTACTGGACTCTGTTGAACACAAACACCGACCATTGGCGAAGATCCATCACCGCCATTGCCACCAGCAGTTGAACCAACATTACTTCCACCGCCACTGTGAATTTGATTCCCACTACTTCTTTCACTAATTATTGACGGTGGTCCAGAGCTTGTAGGAGGATTCATTCGAATGACTTTTCCTTGATGATTGATAAGACTGCTAGGCGGGCTTGTGGTGTCTGTGAAACTTGTTCCCATGCCAAATAAATGATGACTGCTTCCATAGGAGAAACTTGTAGGACCCGATGTTAGGTTTCCAGCTGCTGATGCAGAAATTACACTGGAATCGGTCATCATAAGATGGGATGTGGCCAAAGATTGTCCAAGGTCAATTGGCAAAGATACTGGAGCGTAGCTTTGAATTTGCGGCACTAATGCTTTGTTGTGTACGGAGGGTGTTGACGACGATGAAGATGAAGAAGACGACACTAAATTTGAGCCTGGCATAGAACGATCAGTAGCTAAGTGATCACATATCCGTTGATATTTAGATCTGTTGTTACCACTGGAGTTACTTCCGATAATTGATGAGCTATTGATATGATGTAAATGTCCTTGGTTTGAGGAACTATATCGTGATGGCGGTAGCAGTGATGCTGGTGGTGGATGTGGAGCAGGTGGATCACAATCCATTGCGTGTGGATAACTGTTGCCAGAAGATGTTATCGGTTGGCAGGAAGCGCTATTTTGTGAGGTAGCTGACCCGGATGAACTTGAATTGCCTGATGATGGCGGCGACAACAATGATTGCAACCCTTGTTGTGCTGCAAGAAGTGCCGCCGCCTGTTGTTGCTGTGATTGTGAATCGTAAATTTTCATCATCGGAAATTGTACCATTGATCGTTGGGGCATTGAACTTGAAATGGAGTGTCCACCGCTGTTTATGTTGTTTGATTGATGAATACCAGAAGATGCTGATGATGAAGATGAGGAATGAGCACTTGGGTGTAAAAGCAAACCTTTGAAATAAAAAAAAAAAAACAAATCAGTAAAAATATAATAAATTATTTTATAGAAATTTTGATCATTCATTATTTTATGTAGTATTTAGTTAAACTTACAAGATAACTAAACTAGGTTACAGCCAGTGCCCATACAATAATTAGGTAAAGTAAGTTTAGCAGTTTACGGATAAAAATAAATTAATGTAGATATTTTACTTATAAAATCAAATGTATGTAAAAAATTATCAAAAACTATATGAATAGTGTAGATTTTTTTTAACGAGAATTCTGTATACCACTTAGTCCAAGACCTGAGAGAGCGTGAGAAGAAACCGATTCATATCAATTTCGTAAACATGTTCAATTATAATTATAGCAAAAGTTTTAGTCTGCCGACTTTTTTCGGCGGCTTTTCAAAGAAAATGTTCAAATTATTATATTATTATGAAACCCAACAAAATTATTGGCATTACTAAAGTTCATTCTTTTCTGATACCCAAACATTTAATTCAAGTGCGTCTATTTATTGCCTTATATTAAAAAAATGTTAAGGCTCTTCGTGCAAACTGTGCACCTATGGACAGTTGTGTATGAGTATGCTTTCAAATCATGTTTTTGGTACCACAGATGGAGGTGGAGTTGAGTTTGTTGACCTATGCAGGTTTTTTTTTTTTTTTTAAGAATTGGTCTTTAAATACGTAATATATAAGGTTAAAAATATTGAATTGGTATCAAATGAAAGGTATTCTGTTGCCTTTTAATGTGTTACAAAAATATTTTTCCATGTTTAGTATTATTATAGATATGTATAAGGTGTTTACTTCTTAAAATGCAATTTTGTATGCGAGATCTTTGGCACATCGAAATATCAAAACATTCGGTGATGACATATTACTTTTTTATCACTATTAGAAAACTTACTGTGACATCTGTGAGCCAAAAGTCATGAGCTGTGGCTTTACAAATATGTATAAACAATAACGCTAAAATAATAAATACAAAAAAATAGTTTAAAAAACTTAAAAATTAAATGTGAAGGTTATATTATGGCAGTAGTATTATACCACCTTTTACTACGGTCATCTCGTGCAACATTGTCTTCTGAACTTATTTTGATGATTTTTTTTTCTTGTTGCAGTGAAAAATTAAAATGATCAGAACAAGTTCAGAAAACAATAGGCGCGTCTCACTAAATAAAAATCTCTGAGGGCTTAATGTCATTTTGAAATAGAGCAAAATAATTTTGTGGAAGAAGTTTCTCACATGAATCCATTTTTTTTTCAAATCTTCAACTGCAACTTCACACAATTGCAACTTTTCTTCAAATAATAAATAATAAAAAAAAAACTATTTCAAAATAAGTTATTTCGTGAAGCAAGCTCAAAATAATAACATTTTCTTCAAATTTTCATTAAATTTTTCATGTTTTAAGCACTTTTATAACTGCACACCACCAAAAAACAAACGTCAAAACAATAAATAAGAAAAAAAAAATTAAAGAAAGAGAAAGAAAACTGAGAAATGAATCCAAAAAATTTTCTTCTCAGAAATCTCCTAAAAAAAAGTCAGCGCTCAGCTGAGATTTGTTGTCTCACTTAAAAATCCAGGAGCCCTCAGAGATCTCACTGGGTGGGACGCACCTAATAAGTTGCACGCAGTAATTTGAAAGAAAGGTCCGAAACTGTTTTGTCCTGTTCTCTTCTGATCTATCTCTTTTTTCGTTGAACAGAACTTACGAAAATAATCTCCTGCCAACTCTCATTCTAATTGAAATGAACCAATCAATATAGCCATATCAATATAGCTATAGTCCCATTCCTTTGTAAGTGGTAGTTTACTCATGAGTAGATATAGCACATTTACTACTAGAACTACTCATGCTCTTCTTCCCGTGTAGATAAGAAGTGCGTTACATATTCTTCCATTGAAAATTGCTAGTTACTTACCAAAGTAACAGGGTGAAGAAATTTATTAAAGATATTCAAATTTTAAAAGTTTTAAATCCAAAAATTTGGCGATTCGCCGATGCGGAGCTCAGATAATTTATTGATTTATAACTTTTTCATATGTAGTTATGTATTTGTTTTCATTCCTTAAAATTTTTTTGCAGTGAAGAATTAAAATTAACTTCAAAAATTGACTCCTTTTTCAAACATGAAAAATGTTAGGGAGTGATGATATCGCTAAATGTGAAACCTATTGAATTTCGGAAAACGACATACATTATAAAATTTTATCCACCGAGTCCTTATGTTTTTATTAATTAAACACAATTTTTACTTGCGATATAGGTACTATAGGGCATCAAGTTTAGGATTCGTAAAAAAAATCGAACTCGAGATAACAATTTTACATGACATTACGATGATGGAGAATGCCAAAAAAGTGGGTCCGGCAATTCTGTCTGTCTGTCTCTATCTGGAGCTGCAGCCTAAACGAGTGAAGTGATTTTCTTCAAACTTGGTAGTTAGCAGTTTTTGGTGATTCCCTAGAGGAGAAATTAAAATTTTTTTTATGACCAAAACTAACGGTACTTGTCATATAACGGAAATAGAAAAGTTAATTTTTTTCAAAAACGGCTCTAACGATTTTGATTAAAATTTTTGTGTGTAGTACTACACATAAGAGCCAACTTTTGAAATAAAAAAAATATTTTTTGTACCGTTATTAACGGTACCTGTCATAGAACGGTTTTTTTCGTTTCTGAATATCTCGTACAACATTAACCCGATTTAAATGAAAATTTTTATACAAAAGTGTGTAAGTAAAGATAATAATAAAATTTTAGAAAATTTTCAAAAAACGAATTTTTGGTTTTTTAAAAAATATTTCAAAAATCAATTTTTTGAAAACGGATCAATAAAAAATTTTGAAATTTAGTTTTTATGTGTAAATTAATTATTTCTTCAAAATGGCATACCAACTTTTTTTTTTTTAATGTTAAAAAATTTGTATATATAAAAAATTATTTTTTTTAAAAACGGCTCCTACAATTTTCGAAAATTTTTTTCTAAAAATACGTTTTTATACAAGAAATAAAATGGCATATTTTTTTTTTTTTAAGATAATTTAAAACGGAGTTTAATTAATTATAAAATCAGATTTAATTTTTTTATACTACTTATGAAATTTTAAATTTCTTGAATAAAAAGCTTTAACATTATTGTTACTTTAAGCATAAGAGCAAGTACGTGCGACCCCAGTCGTGCAATTTATTTTAAGATATTCCTATTTTTACAATCTAAGAACCTGCGATGAAAATTCATATTTACTGGATACAATGCTCCAAATTGAAGCAAATACATGAAGAAGCAGTTCGTTCAATTTTTATATAAGCCCATGCGAGCTCATGCTTATTATAGTTGGGCCTTAAGCCCTTAAAAGATAATACAAAAATTTAATCAAAAGGCTTGCAGTGCATTTTTTTTTCTAGAAAAAATCCAAGTTTAATTGAAATAAAGGTAAGCAGTTTTACGCTTTATTGAGCTTTGGAGAGTTTTTATAATTTCAAGAAATTGTGTTGTTAATGTATTATATAAAATTTGTTTTGTTTTGAAACGACAATATATTATATTTGCTTTACAAATATAATTTTTTTTATTGTTCAACAAAAACGGACGGACAAATATCGTAATATGTATGTTACAATACAATTAAATATAAATAAATATTTTGCTTACAAAAACAACATTATCAATTTTACTAAACTGATATTTATTTTTACTTAATTAACAGAACGGACCCTTATAGAAATAAATTCACCTATCATTTGTGTAGTTAAAACATTCCTATTTTTTCTTTTCCCACTTTTTTCATTTGTATTTACGATATAATAAACAAACAAAAAATTGTTGTGTGAAATTTTCATTACCATGAACAAATACATTTTTTTTTTAACAAAAATAAAAACTGATAATGTTCGTAAATGATTCCCTTTAAATGAATACTTAACCCCAATTTATTCACTCTATATTGTTTTTAAATTAGCCATTAAAATTAAGAAACCAGTCAAATCTAATCATAATTTCAAAATATCCTGTTTTGAATTTCGGCTTTAAGTTTAATGGCATCTGAATATATTGAGGATTAAACATCCATTTTTGTTTTGTAAAAAGAGAAACCATACATGATGTTTTTAAATAAAACTAATGTTTTTTTGTATTATTGCAATGATATCTCTGCCCAATAATATAGAATAACTGGATCTTTATTCATAGTCGTAATTATTTTTTAAAATATAAATTTAAATTAATTAAATACAGTCTTTAATTCTTATATGTATTTCAAATAAAAAATTATTTATCTTCACAGTTCACTTAATTAAAAAAAACTCAGATACAGTTAAAAAAAAATCTATATGCAAATGTTATTCTAGTGTATGCAATAAATATTTATTTTACAAATTGTCTTTTTTTTTCAAATATTATTCTTATATTATACATATTCTAATTTCTCAATAATTTCATACATTCCTATTTTATTTTTGTTAAATACTTGTTATAAATTTCTAGTGAACATTTGCCATTATATTAACAAATGTTATATTATACATACTTAAAAGCTATAATTTTTATTTAAATACCACTCGATTTTTTTTTTTTGTTATTTTAAGGTATAAGTATGTTTTCTTTAGATTTTGTGTAATAATGATTTTGCTTTTAATGAACAGTTTACAGAGGAATTGAAGGTACTTTCATTAAAAAAAAAAACATATTTTAATATAAATTGAAATTATTTTTGTTAAATCAAGTTATTAAAATTCGCTGTTGCCTACACATTTTTTTGAATTGAACAATTCCAATTACAATTAATACGTGAGTTCGAATAAAAATTAAAATAAATTCTATATAATTGTAGAAAAAAAACTTGAACTGATTGTTGTATCTTTCAATTAATAAACTGCCATTTTCGTTTCTAATTGCAATGTAGCTGACTTTTAAAAATGGGTTTAATTTATTTAAACGTAATCAAAGCCATAAAAGACGTATAAAAATCCTTCAAATTAGTTCAGTCGTTAAGAAGATACAAAATTGAAAACAAAAACTTTTTAATGAGAAAGTAACAGTTGTTGATGAATACTAATGTCTTTTCCGCGAGACTTTGAAGGCCAGTCAGGAAAACTCTAACACAGAGTCCAAAAACAAACAAATTATTGCAAATTAACACATTTCTAGCTTCGGTTTATGCTTTAGCGACGGGCAGAATTTTGAAAACTACCTTTTTTGCATTTTTCATCAATCTTTTTTTTTGCAGTTGTGTACCTCCAAAATCTGGATTCAAATGCAAAAAGCGAGTTCCGAAAGAAAGCGAGTAATGCACCAGATGTCCAAGGTTCGGATCACAAGACAGCCCAATACTTTTTTAACCTTTACACCATTTGATTAAAAATAATTTTTGAATCATTTTTTTATCTAAAGCACAAAACCTATGACCTTATCACGCAAAATTAAAAAATTCAAGATAAGTTTATCAAATTAACGGTAAACTAAATTCCTTGTTTTTACTTGCGATATAGGTACTATATATCAAGTTATGCATTCGTAAAAAAAAAAAAAGTTGAGATAACATTTTTCCATGACATGGTAGACAATGCCAAAAAAGTGGGTCCCGGAAGTCCGTCTGTCTGTCTGTGTGTATAAGGAGCTACAGCCTAAACGGATGGACCGATTAATGTCAAACTATGTAGCGTTATTTAACGACTCTCCAGAGGGGTTTTTGGAATTAATTTTTTTGGACCAAAAATAACGGTACTTGTCATATACCGATTTTAGTAAAATTGAAATATCTCGAAAACGGCTCTAACGATTTTGTTTAAAAAATTCAAATGTTAGTTTTAAGCTAAGGTCTATCTTCCAATGAAAAAATTTTTTTTTTGAAAATCATTATTAACGGTACCTGCCATAGAACCGTTTTTTTTTTTCAAATCCGATTATCTCCGAAACTGCTTATTCAATTTCAACGAAAAATTTTGAAGAAGCATTTATATAATTTAAATATAAGCCAAAAATAAAATTTTGAAAAAAACTTTAACTCTAAGAGCAAGTTCGTGCGACCCAGTCGTGCATTTTATTTTTTACTAGATTCACTTATGTAATAACAGTCAGGATGTTTAATGAACGTGGTTTAGGTTAAACACAATTTACCTATAATTTATAATTTTTATAATTTTTTTTTCTCAAGAAGGTTGTGTGGTTTTTACTACTATACTTGTTATCTTGAAATTCGATTTTTTGTGTTGCATATTTTGAATAGACACAATATTATACAATATCTTTTGTCCGAAAATTTCATTGAACCGACAAATAAGTAGTTTTAATGGTTCCCAAAACTTAAAACACGTTTTTTATCGAAATGGTGTTTTCAAAGTCAGAAAGGAAAGCCGATCGGCTTGAAATTTTCACACGATCTTCTTAGATACTTTTGTGAGGTAATAATCGTTGCGATGAAAGTCAATTGAATCGATAAATATGTATTTGTGATTGTGAATTATGAACTTGCATATCTTTAAACGAAAAACATTGCAAAATTAAACAAAAAATATCGTTCACCTTAATTTTAAAAGATCACACAATAAACGTTCACAATACTTAAATTCATTTTCGACAAGGGGCAATGTCGATTTTTTAAACTATTCAAGTCAACAATCAAAATTTTTTCTATTCCATCGATCATTACCTATTTTCATCTTTTCCCAAAAATAATCTTTTTTTTTATTTTAGATAATTTAGATCAGAGGTATCTTCCTCACCGCCAGACAACTTTTTGGAGGTCCTCTTCTACAGGAAAACCGGAACACAATATTTTTATAGTTACATCGAGAGTTCTTAAAATACATTAAATTGCTACATATATGTACATATGTACTTTTATTCTATGTATGTTTTAATGTAATAAAAAAACCTCTTCGCAAAAAATCACACAAAACACGTTTTTTTGGAATAACTCCGTAAGCAAACCCAAGGGCAAAACAAATAAAATTAAGGATATCTTAAAATGATAAGTTCTTTTCATCAAATTAACGTTAAGACATGTAAATAAATGTAAAAAAAAGGCTATTGAATATCTTGGATGTGCTTAATCGTTAATTTGTCCAGATTATTAAATTTGCAAATGAATAAGTGGGTGATAGGAAATCTTAAAAAATGAAAATACCTAAAAAACAAAAAAAAAGTATTCTGGCACTTGAAGTTGTGCTTTCAGGTTACAGCGAAATGATAAGAAAGGTTTTGATGTGCTTAGACTTAAGCTCAGCGGAATTATCGAAAAGAGTATGTTACAGTGATTCTTGCCTTCAAAATTAAGACAATTTGCAAATTTGTTTGTTTTTCATAATGAGAAGCATATTAATTTCAAAAAATGTACCTTCATTCCCGCTGCAGACTTTTTATATATCTTTATTTAATGCATAATAGTGTATATTATGGGAAAGTCTTAACAATACAAAAAATATTTCTGATTTTATTTTCACTTCCATGCACAACAATAGTAATAGTGTCTTTTTAAAGGTTATTTATTTGTATAAGATTATGTTCAGGAAGTGCATCAATTTTAATCCAAGCTCGGTTCATTTGAAAAAAAATGGGTGGTTTTATTTATTTGTTCCATTAGTAGTTTTTTTTTTGTTTTCTTGATGCTAACGATTCTCGAAAAAAAATGTTGATTGAAGAGAAGATGATGATACGATTTTAATATTGATTGATGAAATGTTGAGAGTAGTAAATAGTAGTTCGTGAACGATATTTTTAATGTTGATTGCAGACCAAATATCCTAGGTAGATGCTCCATGTCAAAGTCATATCCGAAATGAATAAAAATCTAAGGTTTATTTTATTAATTGCATCAAGAAATTTTGGTTAATTTTATTTTTAATATTATTCGTAAAATTTCTATTCGCAACAAAGAAACCATTCAATAAATTCATTTATGATCAGTTGTTTTCCGTGAGAGATTGTTACCGTAAAAAAAGGATGTTTCTATTTACTCTATTTACAAGCGCGATGAAAGAAAAAAAAAATTCAAAAACTAGTTTAAAACCAAATTTATTTAATTAATAAATTAAGAAAAAACATTCTCGATTTTTTTTGGTTGATTATATCATAGTTTTTATTTAGATTTTTCTATTTTTTTATACATTTTTTTTGCTCATTTTCTCTTTCAAATTGTTATCGTTTTTGTGTTTGCTAAATATTCCCCTTTTAACTTAGTTTTTAATATAAATTTAAGTTTTTCTTTGTTTAAAATTTTATTATAATATTTTTTGTTTTGTTTTTTTTTTTTAGTACAAAAAAATCTGTAAATATATTATATTTGTTGTCTCATTTATTTGTTAAATTTAATTTTTATTTTTTGTTCGGCTATTATAACTGATCGAATCTGTTTTGTTTCGAGTATCTGTTTTCTTCAATTTGTTTTTTTTTTTAAATCTTTTATTATTTCTGTTTTGTAAATATATAAATTTTTATTTGTGATATTTTGAATACGATTTATGATGATAATAATCAAATTCTCGCGCCTACTAATTCATTCCTGTGTAATTATAATGTTTATTTTTTAATATATATAATGTTAAAACATGTATATATATATATCCTATTTATAATTTTGCTTTTTAGCTTTTTTTTGAGAAATATAGTATTTTTATATATATAATATATTGTATAAATATTTCCGTGTTTTTTTGGTATTAAATTTAGTATGTTAAGTATAACACATGAAAATTGCGAAAAACATTGCTTCTTTTTTAAATCAAAGTTTTTAGTTGTTTTTTTAGTTAAAAAGTGTTTATATTGTAACAGTAAGCTTTATTTTTTTGAAAAATCAATAAGTTGAGTGTATGTATACATATTTTAATGATAATTTTGGTTGGGTCTGTGAAACAATAATAAAGTATCTATATTTTTCACACAACTAAATTTTACAAATCAAAGAAAATATTGAGTTCGACTACTTTAATACCTCAAGTAAACAAGGCGATTTTTATTTGCTGCTGTATATGTTAAAGAACTAGTCTGTAGGCCGATGAAGGGATTATCTTTAAGATCAAAAAACAAAACTAAGAGCAAGTTTGTAATATGAAACAAATTGTATAGGATATATTTACATATTCGCAATTATCGCACGTAATGAAGTAATTGCAGAGTTTTCCAAAAGTAAGTTAAAAATGTTCTAAACGTCCAAATTATGTCAACATTTCATAGCTTTAACTGAATTCATTAGAACACAAGTATATATTCCTTTGTTTATAGGCCATCATTTGCGAAAATTTTAAGTACAGGAAAACTTTTTACGCATGCGTTTAACTTTTTATTTATTTCTAAGCGCGTTATCTGATCTCCATCGATTGTCACTTTTCATCCTTTTTTCAATATAAATTTTTTTAATTTTTGGTTTCAAACTCCTTTTCTACATCCTCTGAGCTACTTTTTTGTTTAGACAGTTTAATGTTTACAAAGATAACCTGCAAAACACCATCACTAGAAAACTCATTCTTTAGTATATTCCTTAAGAAAATGTGTAATAAAGGCAAAATGCTGAAAATGTGCTGTTATGATCTCGATATAGATGGGATCATAACTTTACCAAGTATCTGCTTCACACTAGTGATCTGCCTGTGGGGTTCGCCGGGTTGACCTCAGAAATCGGCTACCCGGTTTTGTATTGTTCCATTCCCGATTTTTTTTTACAATATATGAAACAAATAATTTTTGGAAAGGAAAAAAAAAAAAACTTTTTCAACCAAACCACAATTTTGCGTAACAAAATTCTATTTGTTCTAGGAGTTGAGAAAATCGTAAGTTGGCAAACACTAGGGTTGAAAATCTAAAAATGAAGACGTTAACTTTGAGTGGATAAAAACAAAATCACAAGCCGATAAAAATTCTTAAGTTGTGTTCAACTTCGAGTAAATAAAATCGACCTTAAAAGCTTGACAGTCAAAGCTTAGCAGCAAAAAAAACAGCAGAAAAGTTGGCTACTCGTCTCCACCTAAGAGTAGACCATCAATCAAATTTACCACACTAACATTCTAAATAGCTTGATGTTCATCGCAGTATAAGTATATAATAATAATATACAGCTCTATTCTGCTATTTGATTCTCATTTTTTCTCATCTAACTTTCGATAGCAAAGTCTTGTTCTCGCCTGTTTAAGAAATTCTAAAGAAAAAAAAATGTCTAGATTTAATTTTAGCCACCTTTTAAACACTTCTTATTTTAGATTTCACGCGAATCGAATAGCAGAATAGGGCTGATAATAATAATATTATACGAAGTAGTAGGAAGAGGAATATTTTAAGAAACAATGGATCGGTCTTTAGGTCCGCCTGCCAGACCATTGTAGTGTGTTCCAGGTGATAAAGGAAGTCTGTATCTGTTCCATTTCGGTAGGATTGGCTCAACTTTATTGTTGCTCACAAAATATGAAATTTTGGTCATTACAGTCAGTACGCAGGCCACCTGAACTTAAATTCTGAATTTTTGGAGGCTCTGATTGGTCACATCTTACATGTCATAAAAAGTTAGGTGAAATTTAGGTGACATTTGGTTTTGACCAATCAGAGCTTCTTAAAATTTAGAACTTGAGTTCAGGTGGCCTGCGTTTAACGCGGGGATTCTAAAATAAGAAATACAAATTTGTATGTTTATTTATACTTATATGAGTACCCACAGTACATTTATATAAGGAAATTATTTTTTTTTTTTAATTTTTTCCCTTGTTTCCGCCAGACATTAAAAGGAAAAATATTTAGTTTCTGATAATGTGGATGAAATTTAAAAAAAAAGGAAAGGTAGCATTAAAAACTTGAAACAACGTTCCAACAAACAACTTGAATTCGAAAGAGTCTCTGGAATTAAATGCTGGAAATTGTACAAACATGATTTTATTTTTAAATTTTCAGAGACATCGTATTGTTTTATCTAGTGGCTACAGTATGCTCAGTTTAGCTAACCTAAATTTAATAAATTAAAAGCCGACACCAAGCTATGTATGTGTTAAAATAAAATGCTTCCTTCAACTATTTTAATTAAACAAATATAATTTCAAAATCACAACATGATATGTATAATAGCTATTCAAGAGTACTTGATATAAATACAGCAGCTTGTAGTTGTAGCAAAGCGAAAGATATGAAAAACGATATTAGTGCAAAATTACATTCTTGCAATTTTTTTTTCAGATAAAGTTTAATAACAGCTAAGTATTTTCGATTCTTTTAAAAAAGTAGTTCTTATGGCAATATTTGTTTTGTATGGCAATGTATAAAGTTTATACAAAACCACTTAGTAAGTACATACAATTTGAACTTGGCAGTAATTGGTCAATGCGTCGAAAAATATTTTATACAGAGTCAAGAACCATGAACTTGCATCCAATGCTACGTACAACTGTCGCCTGCGAAACGAAAATAGAAAGAAAAATATCGGCATATGTATTTAGTTTTAATTTAAAGTGTTACTCAAAGAAATTAGTTTATTTTTTGTTTTATTATTTGATATTTGAGCAAACACAATAATATAAATGCTTGTTTGTATTTGCAAGATCAAAAGATAAATTTAGAGAAGCAGCACATATTTGTATAATTTTTTGTTTCCAATCGCAGACTGGTGAAATTTTGCTTAGAATATTAAGATTCAAATGTTAGAAACTTTCAAAAGTTAAAAAAAAATATACATATATTAGTTTAAAACATTTATTGAAATAGCACTTGCATCACAAAGTGCAATTCAAAAGGAAGGACCCAAAATATTATTTGCCCAATCCAATGTTTCTTAATTATTTTCCTTGTTTTAATTCACAATAGTAACTGTTGGGTGCCCTAAGGTACCTGTTAACAAAGTCAATTAAGTAGGTAACGATAAATAAGAAAAATGCCAAAAATAATCAGCCCTTTTATTGAAGTCTTTTTTTCAAAAACAACAAGGAAACGCCGATGGGCTCTAAAAGTGACAGTTTACAATTAAGCAAAACTTCGATCCTAAATCAATTCGCGCTATACCCTTTTACCCAATATGAAGAAAACTGCTCTTCCAAAGCATTAGTTTCAAGAACAAGTTGTTAAAAAAAACTTCGGTGAATGCATATTTTTGTGCAAAATATCCACGCCCTATTTGCGAAATATCAAAGCAGTGACCACAGATCATAAACATCCAAGGCGAGTAAAGAAAACAAGGAAGGAGTGATCTTGTGATGCCTTCCACGGTTAAATCTACACCCACTGGATTTATTTGCTACGAAACAATAGCCTTACAGTAGCTAAGCCGATAGTGTAGCAAATAAAGTTTTTGGTGGAAACTCAATAATTTCTTATCTCAACGTAGACGGTTTAGGTCTGTGGACACTGATTAGAAGCACGTTTTTTTTAGCAAAACTTAAAATGCGTTTTATTTTATAAACTTAAAGTGAAATGCTGTTTAACATACATTGTGTTCATGATTATCGGCTACTTAAATATCTAAATTTTAAATACAGGTGATAACAAAAATTTTCTTCCATAAATATAAACTTACTATTTATGCCGGCCACGCTTTTTTTTGTTTGCCTAGAGATGTATTTGTCGTCTTCTATACAGGGTGTCCCAAAAGTAATGGATCAAACGAAATATGCTGATTGGAGAACTTAACGGCTCTCAGAATTTGGTAACTTGTTCATCCCAAATCCTTACGGTTTTCGAATTAATGCAATTCTTGTGAAATTTCGAAAAACCCTTACTTTGCAACAATATTTTGCTTCCAAGTTGCAGTTAGATCGTAAAATATTACAATTTGAACTCAACAAAACAGGGTTTTACAGAGCAAAAATACAAACAAAAATAGAAACTTTTGTTCAAAGAAAAATAAACAAATAACAGTTCGAGAAAATGTGTTTATTTTTCGTTGTTTTTTTTGTTCTGTAAAACCCTGTTTTGTTGAATTAAAATTTTAATATTTTGCGATCTAACTGCAGCTTTCGAAACTTTTATACTTTTTTGAAAACTACAATAACAGGGCAACTTTTAAAAATAATATACCATTCTCACACCGTACAAATTTCTATTGCGGTGTTGCTCTCAAATTAAAGTTAGAAAATGATTTTTTATAAAACTTGAAACTGTTAGTTAATTTGCAGAGAAATGGTGTTTGGAATAAAAAATATTTTGATTATTTAATTGTTCCTAATTATTTGGCAATGTTTTTGTAAAAAATTTTAATAAACAAAAATCAATAATGGGCGCAGGAAGCAAAATACTGTTGCAAAGTAGGGATTTTTCGAGATTTCACAAGAATTGCAATAATTCGAAAACCGTAAGGATTTGGGATGAACAAGTTACCAAATTCTGAGAGCCCTTCAGTTCCCCAATCAGCATAATTCGTTTGATCCATTACTTTTGGGACACCCTGTATAGTTCAGTCAATGGGAAAACTCTGGAAAAAGTTGTGAAGTCAGCAAAGTTTGGATGCAGTATTGAAGAGGGGTTTATCCTGAGTATAAATCTCAGTTTGCGTATTGTTTGGTCTTGTGGGGTGTCCGCCATTTTGAAAAAAAGCCTTAGTCTCTATATCTCGAGAACGACTGGTCGGACACAAAATTAGCAAGGACTTTTTAGATTGGAAATATAATTATCTTTCTTTTTTTAAGTACATCATTGTTCTCTAGGAATTATACTTTCAGAGTTAGAGTATCGCAAATAGTGCATTTTTTATATTTTAATATTTAAAACAACCCTTAGAGTTAAGTGGGATATATGTAACTGAAAATAAGATACTTTGTAAATTTCACAAATGTTGGCACATTTTTTGGCCAAAAATTGAAACTGAATCATTGAAATTGGTCCCACTGTTAATCGGACAATTGCATTAAGCGATTATACTCTTGGGGGTTATGAAAAAGCGAATACGTAGTAAAATAAATCCGGCTAGTGTTCGCAACATAGTAAATTAACTTATATAATGAAACTTTCAATGGATGATCATTTTTATTTAATTATTTTATTTTTATCTGTAACGGACTTATAAATTTGCGACTTTTTATTACTTTCGCAAGTATTCAACAACAAACCAATAACAATAATCAACTTGATGGCGTTAAGGCCATACGGTCGAAGATTATTGTAAAAATTGTTGGAAAACTCTGTCTGGGCTAACATTTAAAGGGACGTTTTAAGTATGTAAAAAGTTCTTTTGTACTATTATTTCAAATTAGCTTAATATTGGTTACAAACACTAAACAAATGATTTATAAAGTACTTTAAATATAACTTATTACATGTGTAAAGTTTGAATAGTATAAGCTTTATATTTCCAAATCGATGATACATAAGTCATCTTATAATTCTATCAACAAAAAATAAGGATCGCTTTAAGAGGTAGAAAAGATTTCAAATGACCAAAAAATCTAAGGGAAACATTACTTTAACCTTGCCCATAACTAGCGTTATATTTATATAACAATATTGAAACAAAGGTCTCTATAAATTTGATAGGATTAAATAAAAAAGTAATAGTGTCCAGGCTTCTATATATAAAGAGAAGCATTGTTTTACGCAAATTTCTGATTATATGCATTGCCAAAAGTATATTTAGTTTAAATGATGTATAGTGTTTTTTTTTTCAATTTGTATTTTTATTATTATATTTTTCGTTTCTTAACACTCCCTAACATTTTTTTGTTGCTTGAATTTTCTTATCAATAATTTATTATAGAATTAATATAATTATGCATCTTTATAGTGAAATTATGCCGCAAAATAAAACATTTTTTTTTTCGATTCGATCATGACAAAGTCACATGCATAATACAACTATTTTATTTTAGTAAATAATGTTTGTTTTTTTTTTTTAATTGTTTTATTATCTTTTTTATAAATTTATTACTTGCCATTTCAATGCCACAGTTTCTTTGTTTGAGACTAAAAATACTTTTTAAATGCTAAATTCTAAAATTATGTTTAAAATATGAATCTTTGCTTGGAATTTTTTTTTACTTCTTGCTTTTATTACTTTTATTTATTACGCGTTATAAACAAATTATATTACTCGTACATAATATTTGGTATTTATTTTTTTTTTAATTTAAATTTTATTTTTTATAAATATTTTTTACAAACTTAAAAATTTAATTTATTTAGGTAGTTTTTTATAATATATATAAATCATGTTACATTATATTAATAGCTCAGTATATATGTGTTAGCTTTTTTATTTGTATAATTATTTTATTGGAGCCATTTTGTGTATTTTTTCATAATTTTTTTTTATTTTTCAATTTATCGATAATGGTGAACGATGTGTTAAGGCGATGAAATGTTCGTCTTTAAATGCATAATTTATTGAATTTTTTTTTCGTTTAATTTAGCAACTTTTTGAATAAAATTATTATAATTTTTGTGTGACTTAATGCCATGTTATTATTATTTTGAATAAAATAAACCAATTTGTGTGTTTGTATTGTTATGTAAAAGAATATATATTATATATGAATATGTGTGTATTAACCATTCACACATGAATTATATGTATAAAACATATTGTAATATTATTATTTTTGCCTGACGTTCGATTAGTTTAAAATATTAATGTTCTTTTTTTTGTTTTTCTTGTTTATGGCTTTGAATAAATTCATAAAAAAAATATTCTATGAGTTTTTTTTTTGTTGTTGTTATGTATTGAATGTATAAGACAAAAATGTAATGTTTCGACAGATATTTTTATATAAATTTTATATATAAGTATGTATGTATAAGTTACATAATGTATTTTATATAAATATTTTAACTTAGAGAAATTAGACCAAATGATGAGATTTTGAATCTGGTCCTGTTCCTGATGTCGCTGAAGTTGATGATGAACCTGAGGAAGCTGTTGATGATGATAACGATGATGTAATGCTACTATGTTCCCGAGGCACTACCGGTCATCGACGATCGTCTTAAGATTTCACAATGAATTTAAATTGAATGTAATTTATATGAAATAAATTATTTATTTTTATTTTATATTCATTTTTCGTTTCAGCGTAGAATAAGAAAATAACAAATTTCAAATATTATTTAATGGATTTTTGTTTTTAAATTAACAGAAAACGAATATCTACTACAAAACTATTATTAAAACTTAAACAAATAATTATCTACAAATTGAAAATACAAATTGAAAAAAAAAAAAAATAAATAAATATAAAAAAAAACTAAAATGATTTTGTTTTCGATTCTAATAAAATTTCGTTTAACTTTTTCGTTAGTCTATTTATTACAACAGATTTACTCTTTGTACTTAATGAATTATCATTCATTAAAAAAACAAATTTATTTGAAATTAAACAACATAAAAAACGTAATAACAAAATCGGCACGAGTACGATAACTTAGGCGACAAGAATTGATATCGGTATTTTGTAGAGGAGTTCAATACAATCATTTTTTACTATGGGAGGGGGGGGGGGGGTCTATCTCCCCCTGTTTAGGCAGGAGGGTCAATTTTCTAAAATATTACGTAAAATACAAAAAAAATTAATTAAAAACAACGGCAACACTTACAGTTTTGAATGATACTTTTTTCAAAAGCCAGAATTGTACACTTAATTCTAGTTTTTAAATCAAATTATTTCAATTAATTTTTCTCGAAATAATCAACTTAAAAGTCAAAATTTGGGAAAAAAAAGTTAAAAAAAAAACACATTAAATACTATTTTTACCAACACTGTGAATTTAAACATGAAATTAATCAATGAAATAAACTGCCTCAATTCATTTCTTATCACATACTGAAAACCATATGCTTCTATGCCTTATAGTTTCCGAGAAAATTGAAAATAAGAAAATTACCTTTTTATCAGATTTTCTATCTATAAAAATGGTAAAGGTATGAAGTTCAAGGCGTATCAAAGTGAGATACGCCTGCCCCCTGAAACCCCCCTGCTTGGGGACACTATAGGATTTGGGGTGGGGTCAAGGTTGGGTATGTACAAAGTTTCTTTTGGATTCGAAAAAACTTTTAAATTCTGAAGAAAATTTGCCTACACCCAAACTCGCACCGACCCCAAATCCTATAATAGTGAGCCCAAGCAGGGGGGGTTGTAAGGGGGCATACTGCGTGCATGTATTATGTTTGTGTAAACACTAAAACGGCTAAAAATTACATATCTGATAAAAAAGTAGTTTTTTAATTTTCAATTTGCTCAAGGCATAGAAGCATATGGTTTTCAGTATTTGATAAGAAATTGATTGAGGCAGTTTATTTTACTGATTAATTTCATATTTAAAATGACAGTCTTGGCAAAAATAGTATTTAATGTGTTTTTTTAAAACTTTTTTTTCGCAAATTTTGACTTTGAAGTTGATTATTTCGAGAAAAATTAATTGAAATAATTGGATTTAAAAACTAGAATTAAGTATACAATTCTGGCTTATGAAAAATGTATTATTCATAACTGTAAGTGTTGCCATTGTTTTTAAATAATTTTTTTTGTATTTTACGTTATATTTTAGAAAATTGCCCCTCCCGCCTAAACGGGGGGGGGGGGGGGGGATAGACCCCCCTCTCATAGTACAAAATGATTGTATTGAACTCCCCTACAAAATACTGTTATCAATTCTTGTCGCCTAAGTTATCGTACTCTCCCCACACCTCTTCCACAATTGCTAAAAAAAAATATCAAACATTTGAGAAGAAAATTATTTAAAATAATGGAACATGACTTCCCCTCCCGAACAATTTGACGGTGTTTATATATATGTTGACCTGGATATAAAAGCCACACTCTGAAGTCATAAGCATTTATTTAAGATTCTACAATTACTCAGGAAACAACTTTTTTAAAATGGGCGAAGTTGCGGAAACAACTATTGAAAAACGTTCTGCAATTATTACTTTAATATAAGGAAGGCAAATCGCGGCAGGAAGTGGCTTCGCAGTTGGAGGGTTTTCGACTGACCGTACTTATTGAAAGAATAAACCAGGAGGCGTTTAAGACGATATTGGAGAAAAACATAAACACACGTCCAAGTTATGCCAAAATTACATCAAACATGGAGAAGAATTGTGTTTCAATTTAACACAATTGATGGATTTCTACCAGAAATAATTTCGGCTGGATTTCAATGAGGAAAAAATTTTCAATGAGAGAAATTTTCAAATGGTTGGTTTCAATGATGAAAACCAATTATAGCTAAATGGCTCCTAGTTAGCAAAAGTATAAAAAAGTCAATTCTTTTAATAATAATCTTATTACAGTTAATTTTTTAAATGTTTTTATGTCTAGTGAATGAGAATCGTTCAAACAAGTTTTTCTTATCCAAGAATATGAAATAAATATTACTGTTAGGCTGTGTTTTAATTGGTCAAAACACTAAAAATGTATCCTGCTGATTTCAGTTTTTTTTTTTCAAAACTAACATTTCAAAAAAAGCTAATTTCATCTCGTTTGAATTGGTTTGAGTATATGTAGAAGGTGTTTCATTTTTTAAGGTAAAAAATAATGCTAGTCGGTTCAAGTAAACTTGATAATTGGAAAACCTGTTCAAGGTTAGAACTTGTCAAGTGGCAGCGGTGGTCCGATGCGTAGTGCGTCGGTCTCGGGCAATTTTCAAAATTAACTGAGCATAAGCGACTTAGCACCACTAAAAGGAGTCTGATAATGAGATATTTAGAGGTTGCAATCTTTGGTCACTTTTTGTTTAAAAGAAGGAAGAAATTTCACAAAATTGAGAAAAGGCGTGGAACCCCTAAACAACAATCGATCTTCTTAAAGTTTGAAATATATATTTTTTATATCGCTCGGAGTCTGAGTCTGGGCGTAAGCAAAGTCATTAAAAGTCAAAACTAAGAAAAAATTATATATCCTTATATGTAGCCAATAATAATAGTAACCTACAGAATTCCAACATAAAAGTTGTAACCCAGAGTTTTAGAGTCACAAAGTTAGAAAAAGAGTAGAAAAAAAAAAAAAAAATCTGACGAGATAAAGGGAAAAGATTTAAGATTACAAAAAATTTTTACATTTAACGACGATTTCAAAACGTTCACCAGCTACCGGACTGTTAAAATCTGTATATTTATCATCTCCTTGAAATTTAGATAAGTCAAGAGTTCACCATTTGTTATGAAAACTTGGTTAACTACAATATATTCAGAATCTTATTACGACAGTCATGACTCATGGTACTTAAGATGTGCCTTTTGGCCTGATAGGGTAAAACTTCTTAGAGTTGATTTTTTTTACTAGTTACCCATCTCTCAGGAAGTTTGCCCACAACTTGCAATAACTTGCCTGCCATATCGACAGGCACCATAAGTTTTAGTTTAGTTTTATTGACTATTCACAATTTCATTTTTAAGTTTATCTTAAGTTTGGCCGATGTTCGTCTACCAGGACAGGCACCATAATATATTGGTTCCTAGATAAAATTGTGTACTGTAGGTACATGTTATTTTTATAGATAAATCAACGATTTCTAGTTTATATTCTAATCTTATTTTTTTTAAAGATATTTGTTTTCATTAACTTCTTCTCAAATAAATTTTGTTTGTAAAGGAAGAACGACATATTGGACAAGTAGTTTTCGAAAATATAATAACGATTCACAAATACATAGGACAATAACTTTAAAACATACCTAAAACTTTTCTTCGGCTTATACACCCATTAAAACTACTGAGAAGGAATCTCGTATATTGGGGATGGACAAAAAAAATCCGATACATCCTCAGATGGCGGACAGTATATGTAAAAGACACCTATAACATAGATTAATATATGAAATTAGGCATTTTAAATGATTTTTATTAATATTTTTTTTGTTTAAATTGATGATAGAAATAACGTTTACAACCACAACTTTCAGAACCCATCGTTAACAATCTACTGCTACATATCTCGAATGAACAATTATAGATTAAGGCTTTTTTCTCTATTTATGGATTGATTGGTTTATAACGTCTGTAGCGTAATTTCGATGGATTTTGGTTAAAGCGTGAATATTTATAACTTGAGGAGATCAGAGATTTCTTAGAGAAAATAATAAAGAACTCTAAAGTTTTCGCATGATAAATCTTTGGGAAAAAAAATTATTAAAATTAAATATATCAACATTTAATAGGAAAAATCAAACATTTTAGAAAATACGAACCAAAATATAAGAAAAACAAAAATAAATAAGAATAATTAAAAAGTCTTAACAAAAAAAGTCATTATTTGTTTATAAACTTACCGTGACTCTGTTGTTCTTGATGTTGCTGTTGCGCCGCTGCTAACGCTGTCGCCGCTGCTACTGCTGCCGGTGATGATGCTGCTATGCTACCCGCGGTATTTGTGCCTTCGTCCGTTGTTCGCTTAAAGAAATTATGTTGCAAGGCATAGTAAGGTGTGACACGTGTTTTTGGATCAAAGTCCAACATTCGCAGGATCAAGTCTTTGAATTTTAAATAATCTGCCACTGAATGTCCGGGTTCATCCAATCTTCTGCCACCAGGACCGCCAGTTTCAACACCAAGAATGTCGTGTAGTTTTCTTGAGCCCGGCGGTTTGTACTTACGATGCACACTCTTTTTCAACACATATGTACCGTCGGAGGTAGTTCTGTCAAAGAACTTTCGTGTCTTGTGCGCTTGATCGAGCAGATATTTAGGTGGCATACCTAAAACTTCGACAATTTTGTTCATTTGATCGACCTCGTTGCAGCCAGAGAATAATGGTTCGCCAGTATGCATTTCAACCAATATGCAGCCCAGTGACCACATGTCAATGGCTAGATCATATGGTATTCCAAGCAATACTTCCGGCGATCGATAGAAACGTGATTGAATGTATTGGTATATCTTAAATAATAAATATGCATTAGATATTAAATATAAATATAAATTTTAAAACACAAAGCTCACCCGCTGTCCCAATTGACAAGAACTACCAAAATCGACAATTTTGATTGCTGATCGTTTTGGATTACAGAGTAAAATATTTTCGGGCTTAAGATCACAGTGTATTATATTCAGTCCTGGTGTACTCAAAAAGAGTAGAGCAGTGCACAGCTGTTGGGCGAATTTTCGCGTTAGATTTAATGAAACACCACGGAAATTTGTATTCCGTAATAGATCGTATAAATTATAGGATAGCAGTTCAAAAACCAGACATAAGTGATTGCGCCACATAAAATGTCGTTTTAGTTTAACTGAAATAAGAAATAAATGATAAAATTAAAACATGTACACTAGTAAGAAACCAATAAGAAAATTTGTTTATTAGGATATTATTAACGGCCAATTTCTTCACATAAGTCCTAAGTCAGCTTAGTACCCGGTCTAGCTAGACCAGGTCCTAGCACTAGTACTCGGTCCTAAGGAAAAGTTAGGACCTGAGCATTTCTTCACATTTATATGACCTGATCTAAGTTCACAAGGCGGTCCTAAGAATTAAAACGTATAAAACTGGTCTAACTGTCATTTTGACAATATTTTGATGTTTGAAATAATTTATTTTGATATTTAAGGGAATTTAACAAAATAAATTTAGAAAAAAGTAGAAAAAAATAAACAGTCTATTGAAAAAAATTAAAAAATATGTAGTTAAACTTAACAAGAAGCCAAGAAACAAAAGAAATTCGATTTTTGTATCAAGAACTTTCAGTCAAGAATGCAATCATGAGTGGGGAAATGTATGATCTGGTAAACATAGACAATGCAGAGATACAGGTCCCCAAAAAAGAGAAAAGTGTCATTCAAATACTCGAGGTATAAACGGATCTTCGACCTTTATGCAGCAGAGCCGTAGAGCAGCGGGTTAGTGACAGTTTCTGAAAGACGTACATGTACATACATACATAAAAAATATATTTTAATAAAAACTATAATTTAAGAAAAACACGTCCTGTGTCTTTTTTTACTACATTTCGGGAAAAATTATCATGGTTTATAGGCAAGTTCGACGTAGTCGTAGGCCTTCTATGTTTCAGTGTAATTTACTCGTAAGTAGCTTCCAGCGCAGTCGAGCGTCGAGAAATTCTATTGCAGAACGTCTACATAAAGACCATCTTTCTTGACTTGGTTGTCACTTTTAGAAAGATCGGACAAAGTCAAAATATTTTGTTGGTACTTGTTCATGAAAAAGTGTTATTTTGTCTATTCTTCCCGTTTCGGCATTGCATTTTTCACTTCAGGTATTTATGGTACCTAAATTAAAAAAAAAAAATTCAATAAAGTTTAAATCAACAAAAACGCTATTGTTGAGCGACAGAACACACAAGAAACTAAAAATTCTGTCAGATATCTCTAAACAAGAATGAAATCGATGACATTTAATCAAGTACTAACCGCTATACTACCAATTTTGAGGTCCTAACTTATACCGAGTCCTAACTAATACTCGGTACCAATTTGACAGTACTAGGGCTTAGTACTTTTGTGAAGAAATCACTTGGTACCGATTTGAGTACTAACGATTGGTATAATAACCAGGTTCTAGCTGATTTTGAGGAGCTAGCTAGTACCGAGTCCTAACTAGTACTCGGTCCTAAACTGACAGTTCTAAGGCTTAGTACCTGAGTCAAGAAATGAGTTGATACCGATTTGAGTACTAACTTTAGGACTAGAACCAGTATTAGCGCTAGGACTCTGTGAAGAAATCGGCCGTAAGAGTATTTATACAACGCCTTAAAATGGATAAAAAGGGTAATCTTAAATTATTGAAATATTTGTTTTTTACGTCCGAGTAATTAAAAACATGCATAGTCCTTTGGCAAGGAGATGCGCTATCATTTAATTTCTTCAACCTTGTTCTGGAACAGAAAGTGCGAAAAAAACGGTATTAACACGGAAGACACCATATTCAACAAATCACTGCAACTGTTTGGGTATGCCGACGACATCATCGGTCGCTCTCATTTAGCTGTATACTGTATTACAATGCTTTTACATCAATTGAACTACAGCTGAAAATTGTTGGACATCTTTCTGCCGCTTAGAATTAAATGTCACCGTTGATTGCAGAAATTTCGAGGTAGTTATGTATGTAGTTCACCTGTTTTATAGAGATGCAATGAAAATTACTCCAGTAAAACACTGGTACTTCGCTTTGGCACAAAAAATGAGTTTTAAATTCCTTATTCGAACGTCTTAATGTGTGTCGCACTTTATTGCGCAAGTTTTGGACGATGGTTTGTACTAAGACTACGTTCACTCGGCCATATCGATCGAATGGACGAAACTGTTCCAGCTCTTGAGCTAGAGACGGCAAGGAAGACCGAACCTTCGCTTCAGAGACTAATATGATAAGGAAGATGTCAGATCAATCGATGTAGATGACTGGAGGCAGCATTTTAGAAATGGTGGACTTGACGGAAATCAAGGTATCTCAGGCAAGAATCCTTCATGGATCTGGAGCTTGTTTGTCTTGCTGTATATACAGCCTTGGCCAAAAGTATTGAGCACCCCAATAAAATGCTTTTTTGGATATATCGGGAAGATCTGGGGATCTTAATTTTTCATCCACAGTATTAAGGATTCATTTAGTGGATACACTTGTTTTTCGAAAGTATAAAAGTATTGAAAATAGTACTAAAATTATACATAAGGCAATGCTATATAAAATACGTTCCACAATTGAGCTATTATTAAAAAGATAATAAAATTGATGCAGCGATTGTACGAATCGAGTATACGATAGGTCTTATGATTAAAATAAAACTTATAACGATTTTTACTTACAAACAAAGTGGTTGCGTTTTTATTTCAAAGTCTTTTAATTAATCTTTCTATACAAAATTGAAGAAAATTTCTAGAGTGATTAAACACTTGTGGTAATAAGAACCGAATGAGTTCTAAGGAAATACGATATTACATTCAAATGCAACGGTTTTCTATCGAAATTTTTGAACAGATATAAACTAGTTAGAAAAGCTTCCAATCTTCTTCGGAGTAATCAACAAGTAATTAAAAAAGAAAAACCAATTATTTTTATCACATTGCAGTTATTTTGACCGCAAATTTACCTGCTTGTTTATCAAGAGAACTGCTCAACTTTTGTTGGCACGAACGCAAACGAATTGAAATGCAAACTTTTTACGATTTGAAAACGAATATTCTTCAAGTTATGATGTTATGAAAATACAGTAGACATGGAAGGACTAGTTGATAGTCAAACGAAACACTGCGTCGCAGTATTTAAACTTGCAGTTATTATTCATGAAATCTAGCTTTGCGATGTTTTGAAACTAAGCCGATGATGTTTCAGTTAAATCATTTTTTAAGTCTTTTATAAGTCTTTTTTTTCTCAAAAAAAGACTAAGAAATTCTGAGTAAACGTCTTCGTAATTACAATATTTTAATGATAAATAAAGAATGAGAATAAGATAAACTTACCTATATAATATTTGTTTTCTGCATCGGCTCGATTCATCATCTCAAGCAATTTAACTTCTATTTGTGCCTGATTTAGGAACGGTTTTTTATTCTTAATAATCTTAATCGCCACATGGCACTGCTCTTCGTGGTCATATGCCTTAACCACTTGTCCAAAACTGCCTTTGCCTAAAAATAGAAAATTTAAATCAATAAATTCCACCGAAAAAAAAAAACAAAATACAAAATATGCAAAATCTAAACTATAATTTTGGCATAATCTACTTCAACTACATTCAATGTTGTACTTCCAAATTATAACTAGCGGGTTGTTTGAGTACTAAAAAAAAGGAGGTGTGGGATGGAACATAGTATAGCAACATCGGAGCTTGCTGTTTAACTATTATATCATAAATGCTGAGTATGTCGTTATTAAAATGAAGAAAGTTGATGGCACGAGGGCGGCATCAGCGGCATATTGCAAATTGCTGTGGACAATTATCTCTAAACACTCACCGACCATGAACGAAAGGGAAGAAAACGGCACGTACCAGGACCTTCATATTTAATGCAATGAGAGGAGTTCTACTTTACGACAGATGGTGACTCTTAGCTCTTAGAAGTTTTTTATAAAGTAGGCGGAGATGACACGGTATAGAAACGATGAGGAAGTGCCGACAGTAGGCAGGCACAGAAAAGACAGAACACAGACAAATTGTTATGACCTCATTAGGCAAAAATAATTTCTTCTGATCATTCTTATACATTAGTCGTCGATAAAGTTGGTGAATAAAGTTATTTGTTGTTTTTATTTTATATATAAATTATATAAAACAATTGATTTGAATACTTGTTGTATTTGAAAAATAAACTGATGCACTCTTGGTCAACAAAAACACCTGTTCTTATTATCGACTTCAAATTTTCGTAGGTTGGAAGAAAAATGCCAGAAATTGAAAGATTTTAAGCAGAAAAAAGAGAACAAATACAGTGACCGAAATAAATATATAGTCAGTAATTTTTAAATGATGCGGAGGCTGAGATATTTAACTTATTAACTTATAGTAACCTAGGTACATAATATTGAAAACTCTCATAAAAGAAAAAATAAAGAAACCGTTATACACAAAAGCGTGTGAGATAGAAATTAATTTGCCATTTCTCGAAATAAGTATAAAGACACTGAATTTTTTTTACATCTAGTTGGAAAGTTTTTGTTATTAAAAGTGTATCCAATTCTTCGATGAAATAATTGAACAACGGAAGAAAGTGCAATAATTGCAATTCATAAGAAAAGCTGCTTATCGTACAGTTGAAATAGGATAAGTCGTACAAAAATGATGAAATGGTGTATATTTACAACAGCAACATAAGAAGGTGCGACCAAAGTTGGACAGAAATATAGTAAGTAAATTTAATAATTAAAAATACATTCCACTTCGACGGTTTCGATCGTTTTAACTTTTTCTGATGAGACAAAATAGCAATCCAAATTAAAATGTCAGAACAGATGAAAAACACCCCAATTCACACAAATTGGGACAATTTTGTGTGTATAAGTGTTTTTTTTTTTTTTTGCTATTTCGTCTCTCAAATCACTGATTTAGATTGGACTGTTTATCTTCAGTAAAGTTGTAGTTGAAAATGCTTTTATAGAAATATATTCACTAGTTTCTGTGGAATGAAAGATATATTTTTTTTATTGGGAAATATTTATCGAAATAGGTAATTAAAATACGTAGAAGCGATAAAAATACATAAATAGTAAATAAAATTGAAATGAAACTACCATAGAAAAATGATGGAAAAAAAATACAATAAAGAACAAAACCACTTCAAATGCTTTACTTTTTTTTATAATAATAACTTTAAGTTAAAATCAAACTTGTCTTGGTCTTCTGCATATTTTGTATTTGTTTCAAATAAATAAATCTTACCGATTAACGAATCAATTTCATATCGATCTAAGAACTTTTCGCCGTTTTTTATTATATAATCATGATTATCGTCGTCATAGCCGTCATTGTATAGTTTACGTTCTTTTTTATTTGAAGAATCATCTTCGCCTTGGGTTTGTTGAGCTCGTCTTTTCTTTTTCGCATAATACACCTGAAATAAAAAAGATTTTTTTTATTTATGTGACAGAATAAGGATAATGTTTATTTAAATAAAAAGAAAATGTGGTAATATGCAGTGGTAATGGTAAAGAAACAATTTTAAATTATTTGATTCGTTTTTCTCCAAGTTGTTTTTTATTTGTTCATCTAACTGACAAGAATAATTAATGCTTCTCGTCTGTTCTATGTTCATGGACTTGGTGCGAGTAACATCTTTCTAAGAGGTGTATCATCTTTCTACGAAGTCGTTCGAGTACCAAAAAAGTGGTTTCAGTCACTTTTATGGTTTTGACATCCCAAACAAAAACGGTAGAAACTTAGGAGTTTTTTTTAGAAGAAATGTTATTCTGTTTGATTTTTTTCTGCAGACTTGTGCGAGGATCAATTTCGAGGATGGGTTCGACTAAACCAAAAATTTAGGCCCACAAAAACATGGTACATGTTTGGCATGGTATTCCAGTGTCGCTTTAAACTTTGTGTTTCACCAAAATTCATTTGATTGAACTTTTGTACGTGTTGGTTTTAGAAGTTCTAAATGTAGTTAACTCCAACGAATATGTATCTTAAATTCATATAGAATCAAAAGTCTTCTGTTAAGTTAAGTTAAGTCATAATGTTAAGTCATAATGTCCATTGTCCATCACGAAAAAAGAAAATTGTTAGTGAACAAAAGTTTCTCAACCGCAATATTTGCTCAAATATTATGGACTTTAGGATAGAGCCCGAACATGTGAACCGATTATTAAGCATTGGTAAAATGTTTTTAGTTCAATGGAAGCAATTATAAGAGCTTTGACAGGTCTGACTATATTATAAGAGTATTCAATCGTTTGCTTTTTGATTTATAAACAAAATACAATTTTTGGCAATTTTTTTCACTTAAATATAGCTTTTTGAGCTGACTTTTTTTTATAGGAAAATATGGGAATGTGTATTATTTCATTTTAAGTAGCCTAAAACGAATTATCACATCGAAAGAATAGTTCTAATGTTTGTTTTCATTTAGAAGAAATAAATCAGTAATTTCAAGACCGCATTTATTTCTTTTAAACTATTCTAACAAATTTTTATATAAATGTGTAAAAAGTCGAAACATAAGAGAAGCAAGTACGTGCAACACTGCAGTGCATTTTATAGAGTAAATCTTTCACGCCCAAAAATAAGCAAGGTCTTTTGGTCAATTTTATTTTCTCTTAAATTTTGCCTACAATTTGTTGTCAATATTATGTAGCTGCTAAGTGGTAGGTACTAGATACTAACAAAATGATGACTTCCATGCTCTTTTCTTTCATAGTTTCGCTTAATAAATAAAATCAGTTTTAATTCTTTCTTTCATAACTTATATTAGTTTTCACACTTAATTCATTGAGAAAAACTAACTATCTTAGAGTTCTTAAGGATGTTCATATACATACGTACATTGCTAACAACCACCAACATTACAACAAAATATATTATTATAAGTATACGTATAGGTGTTGCTTGCATATAAAAAAAAGACCACACACAAGCAGGGGCAACGTTCTGTTGTGCTTCTGAGCTGACTCTAATACGAAATTACAGTTAGAGAATGAGAAAATCGATAAATATGCACAAACACATGCGAATAAAATTGCTGGACTGGTAAAATATTTGCGATGATGGTAGTATGTTGTAGCTTATGCCAGAGAGTCTACTTACATAGGTAAGAGTAGTAACCCATCGAAGAAGAATCAACAGTAAAAAGGACGAAAGGATACGCCATCATCGCGGCTTTATAAGCATCCAACTGATAGCAGGGAGCAGCCAAAGGTTTTAGTAGGACTCGGGAAGTTTGGTAGATTTCAGGGAGAATACAATAACAACTTTGCGTGTTGCATGGGAAGAGAGGACTGAAATTTTTGCTAAAAGATGAAAAATGAGAAAAAGCGAAAGTACAGGGATGTTCAAGATAAATTTATGAATGAAAATCAGAACTAGGAACTTCACATGGATGTGTGTTGTGGTGACTACGAATAGGCTGAAAGCTTAGACGAAACAACAATAGGACAATCAATTCACAACTGAGCAAATGTTGGTTGCATGCTTTCCAGCTAGCTATGTATGTGTTGGTGATAGAAATTAATTTAGCTAGCCTTCACAGGCTAGAATACAATCATCCAAAAAAGACTATATTAATCATTTATTAATTTGATATGATTTGATCTGTAGCACAGTGATAAGTTTCTTTGTATGTTTAAATGTGGCTTTTAGGATTTTCTTTAAGCACGAAGCGTTGATGCGGCTTTGGTAAAAACCTTTAGCATTGTAAGTTGTGAGTTTTATAATGAAATTGTATTTATTTTAGAATTGCAAACACATTTTTGAACCACCACTTGCATTTATGAGGTTTATAAAACAATATAAATTGGTCCAAGGTGAATTTATCTCGAAATAATTTTATTTTATGAACCAAATTGGGCCAAATTCATAGTTTAACTAAAACTGGAGTTAACCAATGCAATTCAAATGGGATAAACTCGAATTCTTCATAAAAGTTTCTTAAACAGTATCCATGAATACGCCCCGGCCACATTGACATTACTTTAAGACTATTATTTTTTATACAAACATTTTTTTTTGTTTCAAATCTACTATGGAAATTTTGGATTTGCTCCATTTTTTTTCAAATTTGCTCCAAAATGTAATGACCGAGTTTCGAACCCTCGACTTGTTGTTTAAGAAACAAAAGTTATGTTATGCTACTGATGCTCCAACAAACAATGCATTAAGAGCCATTTGCTGAATCGAATCTTAAATAATTTATGTTGAACATAAACTCTTATTCCCTACTTTTTCCTCTGCGTAAACTGTCACATAAGGATTTATGTAGAACTTAAATGCTTAAGCCTAGTACATACTTGTGAAGCAAGTCGTGAAGTGAACTCATACAATTTTTGTTTGTTTTCAATTTTCAAATAAATTTTTTTCGAAAAATATATGAGGAGAGTAGATTCACGAGTGAAAGAGATTCCCGTACATTTTGCACGTGAACTACTTCACGTCGTGAAGCAAAACTCTCTAATTTTTTTTTTCACCACGAAATTCAACAGGAACGTTTACGGGTGACCAAAAAAATAATGTATGGATTCACTTCACGACTTGCTTCACCAAGTATGTACTAGGCTTTAAGTTTCGATTCAGCAAACGGGTCTAAGTGGCCTGAAAATAAAAACTGAGGTTAAAAAAATAAGCTATAAATGGGCTTCGTCGCTGAAAAAGCTTTGTTCATTAAAAAAAACTTATAGAATGACAAAAATAAGCACTCAAGAGTTTTTCACTGAACAGTCATTTTGTTCCTATAGAATTTTGTCGATTTAAGTATAATTCAAAATTAGAAACGTTATAACTTTGTTTTATTATTATTAATTTTAATTGAAAATAGGTTAACGAGTAAAGTCGCGACAAATCACTTACCGCAAAGCAAATCTATATCTATGAAACGCCTTAGTAAAGTATTTTTTTTAATTTTTTTTTCTACAAAACAATAATCATAAAAAGCAAACATCCTATCAACATCCTTGTCTCGTAAAGAATTCATGGCACGTCTTTTTCCGACATTTATTACATTCCAGACACTTTCAGATCCTTTTGCTTCAGAAGTATACTTTCACCCCCGCATCAATATAACAAATACACCCCTATGTTTCACATTATTATTCCATTGTTAAACAAAAACATAAAAAAAAAAAAAAAAATTAAAAAGGATGAAAATAGAACTAAGCGCAAAGCGAACGAGATTCTTCGTCCTTTGGAACAAAGAAAAGTTAAACAAAAAAGTCGTGTCGAAAAAATTCGCACAAACGATAATTGTTGCCTAAGAATTAAATTAATAAAAATAAAAGAATTTATACAGAAAATACAAGTTAGCCAAGGCCAAGTCATTGACGTCGCAATTCTTCGTTTTACAGTCGTGTCGTTGTTCCGAGAAGAAATAAAAATTGAAATAGTTTTCATTAAAGTTTTATCATCGCCATAGAATACAAACAGAGACACACACAATTGAGATGCTCTTTTCAAGTTGTTGCTATGCGCCAACGAGTTTGTTGGCCCGAGCATTTTTTGGGAATGCCTAGAGGAATTCCTCCTTAATACAATCCCCATTTACTTTTTTTTTTGTATTCAGATGCTCCTATTTACTTATAAGATGGTTGATTTTTTTGTATATGCTTCAGATTTTGGAATGGTGGGACGTAATCGATGTGGCAAGACAGAAAATATACAGTGGTAATGATGAATATATACATTTAAAAACAAAAATATTACTAAGGTAAAAGAAACGCACAAACAAACTTATAAATAAAGTATATAATACAAGTTTGATTAAAATGGAATAACATTTTGTTGAATTGTTATTTGGTTAATATTAAAGAGTGGGTTACAGGTTAATAGATGGCGGACAAAAACATTCCGAATATTTTTAGTAATTTTTATTTATTGAGAATACATATAACTGTAACAAATTATTTTTTGTATGTCTGTCGTTCTAAAACACAATATTGTTTTCCCCAAACTACTTTGAAAAATATTTGGGATTATAATAAGCTAAAACACCCAACGCCAAGGCATTAATTTCTTCGCATATGGAATCATTTTTTAATTAAAAAACCTTTAAGCTGAAAATTGTCCATAATTCCGTTCATTTGGTGTAGCTGCAGCTGAGAAAGAGCCCCCACCGTTCAATGTATCGATCACATTTTGTGTCAAGCGTGTCCCTTTTGAGCACTCCCAGTCACTCCAAGTACAAACCTGATTAGGATAATTCTAATTCTTAAATTTTAAGTGTTGCTAAAGAACATTTCCTTGTCTACTTTTTTAAGGAGATGTCTAGCAGGAAATTGTGGCTTTTTTTGTATTGAGGCCACATTCTTTTAAACGCTTCTTTCCCATACTTGATGGTACAGTCAAATTAAACTTCTTACAAAACATTTTAGAATTCACAAAGGATCTTAAATCCTTATTCACCTATCAATTTTTCAGATGTTCCCGTTTTAAACTTTTTGACCATTTTAGAATCATTTGATGTTGAAATTTGAAATCTCGGCCTGAAAGTGTTTTACGAATAAGTAATTGCTATAACGAGCTTCACCATTTTGGGATGAAACAATTTATAAAATTCACGAAGGCAAAAACTTTTTAGGTCCATGCTAAAAAATATGTAAATGACGAACATGACGCTTAAACCGTTACCTCAACATCAAATCGAAATCCTTGAAAAATCAACTCTATCCATTTTTCAATCTTATATAACTTGTTTAAAGGCTCTCACTTTTTCTCTTGTTTTTTAAGGTTTATTAAAGCAAGCATGTTTTATTAAAACAAGCACATACAAAAAATGAAAAATTAACTACAACCTAAAAAAAAAACATGCATGTCCTGACTAAACCTCTGGTCCTATAAAAATGGTTTATACCTTTTTGAAAACGTTGTTTAATGCACACAAGAACCTCATGAATTTAAGGCTATATCAAAAAAAAAAAAAAAAAAAAAAATGGCCACATAAGTCAACATATATATACCTATTTCAAATGAGAAAAAACTTTAACCCCCTTGGAGCGCCATCTAGTGTCAAAATAAAAATCTGAACAAACTAGAGGATTTTTTTTATTATTTAGAAATAGTTTTTTTCAATAACAAACTTTATTCTTGAAAAAAAACGAACGCCTTACTGTATATAAAATCCGTCAGAACTTATTTGGAAAATTGGGGAAAGAAGGTGGTTTAGGTGCAGTAAGAAATAGATTGATGTTGTTGGCTACGAAGGATCATAGAAGGAGGCAATGGAATACATTGACGGAGTTATGTCCCACCTGAACATTTCTTTTTTTGAGAAATGGATTTCCCAAAGATGTTGACCCCGGCAAAACAGTGACATGCGGATTGAGGTCCAAAATTAGAGATATACATACGAAGTTTCTTGAAAATCAAGAGATTTTTTAAAAACAAAAGATCTTTGCATATAACAAACTTTGAACCTACCCTAAATCCCATAATGAGCCCAGCTTACTGTTTATATCCATTAATTACCTTTAAAACATTTACAACTTGATCGTCAAGTTTAGTTTGTTTCTTACAAAATTGAGCTAGAATTGTGAACTTATGTTCCACCTTTCACAAAAATAAATTTGTAAGTCCATTATGGACTTATAATATGTCCTATCGACATATGTCTCTGTTCCAAAAAAAAAATTCCAAAGCTAACAAGCTACTAAAGAGATAGTTATATTACTTTCAGATAGATGAGGTCTTAATTTGAACACTCTCTTTTTTTAAGCCTAAAAATCTTTTCTGTTTTTCATGAATTTACGGTTTATAGGCATTCCATATCTATTCAATTTTCTCCACCTACTGTCAAACCAGTTCGTACGTTCAACATGAACTTGAATGCTCAAGTTTCGAAGTAGCAAATAGATTTTGTTGTATGTATCAGAAAAACAAAACCTCATTTTTGAAGGGAGTGATCAGTTGTGCTTCAATCTTCAATGTCTTGAAATCGAAATTGGAGATGTCTGGGTGGAGAGGTTATTGAATGAGTCCTGGCGCCCTCATCGCTGAACGCCTATCGTTGGAATTATTATTTTTATTGTTCAATTATAAAATGTAAATTTCATTCACAAGAAGAAAAGCAAAAAGTATTACCGATAAAAAGTATTTTTGTTTTTTATTTTGGTATACAAAAAATTCGAAGGATGTAATGTACGAGTAGAACTACGCCTATAACAAACTATATTTTTAATTAAATTTTGTTGATTTATCTAAGAGAATCATGTGCAAAGTAAATTTTGATGCCGTCTAAAAAAAAGTGTCCAAGTGTTAAACATATTTAACAGTTGGGATTTTTTCCCAGCAATCTAAAAACTATTCCATGAACTGAAAAGTTTTTCGGCACAACTGTAGTTAACATTATTTGCATATAAATTCCTCAGGATACATCCAACTAACCGCAAATATATACGTCACACAAGTGAAGCAGCACAACAAAGGAACAGCAACAGCAGAGAAATCACACAAGAAGATCACGTTGAAGATGAAGTAGCAAATATGTAGAATAGAAGTTCACAGGGAACCGGAATGTCGGGATAAGAAGACCGACGAAAATGCTAGATTTTTTTCTTTTATATTTTTCTTCCTCCTTCTATAAAATATCTTTTAATGGAGAATAATTGCAATATTGGGGCCGCCAGACAGGCAGATATGCAAGCACTAGCAAAATGGGTGAAAGAGGCGAAATTGTAGAGCTGGAACTGGCAGACACTAATGCGCACTCACTATCCGTGAATAAAAAAAAAAAAAAAATGAAAAAAAAAATTGGAACAGACTGTCGGTGTCGACGAAATTGTTGTCTGCCTATATGCATTTCATAGCATCGCCGCCGCCACTGTCGTCGTCGTCATCACCCTCCTCAATTACCCGTCAGAGTTTAGGGGAGGTCGACCAAATTCAATCGAGGACAAAATAATAAGATTCTTGTACGAAAAAGCATGTCACTTACAGAAACTTGGATACAGAGAATGTTTACAGGGACAACAAAAAATCAGGCGAGTTTTTTTTTTTTCCGAATATGGATAAGGTGAGTGACATGTAATTGGGTTTTTAAATTTATTTTTGTGTCCATGTGGGGTGTTTGTCTTTTTAGGTGGCATTTCGATGATGACGAAACGGAGAGTGGCTTTGATGGGCATTCTGCAATGTTCATCTGAAGTTTCGGTAACTTTTTACAATTTCATTCAGTTTTCAAAATACCAAATCTTGTCTACTTAGAAATGTAAGATAATAATTTCTCTGGTTTGGTCGAATGTGCTACACAATGCGCACAGGAAATAGGATCTGGTGCCGTTAAGTAGTTAAAAGGAGTTAGAACTTAGAAATACTCTTCAACGCGGTTGTGCGCAGTATTGGCAAATTTAAAAACGCCAGAATTTATTTGGACATAGAAATGGAACAATTCAAAACTGGGAAGCCGCTGAAAAAAAAGAAGAACACATTTAAGGCATGAAAATGGACACAGGCTTTCCTGGAGTAAATTGAACACTTTATAAGGTTGCCTGATTTTTTAGGGTTTTTTTTCATGTCGATGAGTAAAAAATGTGATAAAAGGCTGAAGCTTGATGGGCCCCTGAGACAGTAAAGGCGAAAAGTGACTTTAAATTAAAAAAAATATATGAATATCAAAGATCAACGCCAGTAGTTAAAATAACGCTTGATTTTTTTGAAAATCTAGCAAACTATTCTATTGCCTGTGTAGATCTTATCAGTGATGAAAGTCTTAATGAGCTGCAAGTGTAGGAAAAGCTTACTTACTTTATAAGTTATGAAAACCTTTCATTTTTCCTGAATCTCAAGATGTCAGTTTTGTCGATTGAGTTCTTAAAAGAACGGTATTTATTGACAAAAAATATAGGCTACAGAAGAGTTGTTGTTAACATAGAAAGTTCAATCTAAGAATGGTAATATTGGAAACAATATCTTTCTTTGAACATGAAGTGTTAAAATACACTAATAGTGCAAATTCTTTAATATGGTGTGGTAACTTTTGTTCAACGGATTTATGAGTAACGACTAACAACGATCTTTACTCGCCCGTCATACTCGTATTAATATTTTCACCACAATTTGGTGATTGCTTATTTTATAATCCTAGTTGAATTGAATGCAGTATTTGCTTTAAAATTTGTATACCAGTTAAGGAAAACTAGTTGACATTTGTATTTGGAGTATGTGCAAGGCTATTTACAGGGTGCCTAGTTTCGCCGACTGTATTATTATACAGTCCTTTTTTTGAAGTTTCTCGTAAACAATTTAACCATCTCATAAAAATCATCATGTTTTTTTTTATACTCGACATTGTTTAGAAATAAAAACTTATCGATTCATTGTATTATATTATTAACCTAGAACAACCTAACAAAAGAAGATAAATTTACTGAAAAATATATACCAAACGTTTAACATTTGAAACAACAACATTTTTCGTTCGACATTTACTCATTCTCTTTTAGCTTCAAAAAAGGTGCTAATTGTACTGTCCCAAAGTTTTTTAACGCAATTTAACTTTCAATTCTTAACTTATCAAAAATGGCAATCACTGTGTGTAAAGTAATTCATATTTTTTTAAAGAGCACAATGAAAAAAAAAAATAATGTCTACAGTCACGACAACATAACCTTGAATTTATCAGTCACGGTAAGAGTATTTTTTTTTTTTACAAACTTCCTGGACCTTGTTAGTGTAATCAAAATAAAAGCCAAACGAAAGGAGGCGAAGCAAGGATTTTTTCTACTGCACGACACTCAAAAGATGGCGCTCATAAAGGATACCAGACTCCATCACCCCTTTCCAAACAGTTATCTTTTATCATACACATGTAACATTCATCCATGAGCATAACAGACAACTACGAGTACGTCCCTTCACCTTAAAATTATTTGTTGGCAGCTTATAGAACAAATTCTGGGTGTGTACTGATTTTGGTTTGAGTATTTTCTGCAAACAAAAATGTATCTCTGTGTGTTTGTGAAAATAGTCGCCTTTCCTTGTAAGTTTCGTTCCATCAAGCTACCCTCAAGTTTATGTCGATCCGAAAGTTTATTTTTCTGCTTTTAAACTAAAAAAAAAAATAAACAACTTTTGTTGTGTTTCTCTAGAAATCATTCATCTAATTTTACTTTGCTTAAAAAAAATGCATCTGGCTCCCCTGGACTTTGCCAATTCAAACTACCCTTTTTTTGCAGCGAAAGGTATTAGGTACAGGATAAAGAAAAAAATTTAAAGGACGAATAATAAATTTTCAACTCTCCGCCGTCATTACAGACTGTCACACTTATCATTTAGGTACCACAGCCGGTTGAAGTCATTTTAGGGAATAAGGCTGTATTAACATCAACATTTTTTAGAATAAGCCCAGAATTAATGTTTTTATTTAATTAAACATTAGTGTTTAATTTATCCGAAATTGTTATTGGCTCATATGCAAAAAGAATGAGCTTAAGCTCTATCCCATTTTCAGTACATTTTCTTGAGATCTTTCTTAAGAAAATGAGATGATCTCAAGAATATTTGGTGGTAACATACACAAGTTGTTGTTGTTCATTCAAAACATTCAGTATTAAATTTTGAGTCAGATTTTTTTAAATGTTAAGTAGGATGAAAATGGCTTTATTCGAAATACATTTATGTTATTTATATAACTAAATCCGACCATGTCTAAAGCTCTCTCTCTTTCAGAACAAAGAGCATCAGCATTAGTAGCTAGGAGAGAGATTTTTGTGGGGAAGATAATGAGTTAGAGAAACACGAGAATCAGCCAATTACTTCTTTTTTTTTTGTTATTCAAAAAGGTTTTCAAATTGTTTCTAAGAAATGTTTTATTCTAATTGCTGGTCTTAATTTGTAGAACTAGATAATTTATCAATAAATTGATAGTATATATTTAATGCAAATTTAAGTTATTCACCAATAGCTTTTTTTTTATAATAAACGTGCACTAAAGGGAGTTAAATACATTTAATATGTTAAACACAGTGCGAACTTTAGGAAAATAGGGAGGGATTCAAAAGGAGAAACCGATGCACATTAGTTTTAAAGCTCTGGACATTGAAATGGCAGGGAAAAACAGAGGCGGGTAATATATTCCACATTCGTGCGGTGCGGCTAAAGAAAGAATCTCTGTATTTGACGGTACGTCCGAAGTTGGGCTCAAAGGTAAACTGATGAGCATTCCAAGAAGCGCGAGTATTAGGGTTAAATTGTTTCATGGGAGGAATGCAACTAGCTATTTCATCTGAACATTGTTTATAAAAAATAGCGATAAAACAAAGAGAGACATGACACATTACGTCGGTGGTCTAGGGACGCAATTGTCTCAGTTATCGATCTATCATCTATCATTTTGAAAGCACGTTTTTGTATTCTGTCCAAGAAACTCAAATACGTTATCGTAGCACCTGCCCAGATGTGACAATTGTATTCGAGTTTTGGTCGAATGTAAGCTTTATAGATTACAGCTAGATCAGAAGATGAGAAGAATTTCTTGCATCTTCGGAGAAAACCTCCACATTTCGCAGCGTTTTTGGCGACATCGAATATGTGTTCATTCGACAGAAGGTGGTTTGTTACACTCACATACCGAGAATGAAAAGTTTATCAGTTTCCTCGATGCCAGTGCCACTCATTGATAGTGCCATGGGGGGAAGGTTCCGTTTTTGAATTGCATTGTGTTTTTGAAGCATTAAATTCTACACGATTTCTTATTCCCCATTGAACAATGCTGTCAAGATCAGAATTTAATGAGCTTATCATATTTTGTGGTTGAAGTTCTACATCCGAAAGACTTGGGTGTGAATCGTCAAACGAATATGAAAAACTGAGGATACTATCATCAGCGAAACAATTTAATGGATTAGAAGTTTCAGAGAGCAGATCATTAATGAAAATGAGGAAGAGAGTCGGAGTCAAAACAGAGCCCTGGGGCACACCAGCGTTTATTTTGTGGGTTTCAGACTTAAAAGCATCCAATACGACTTCCATTGAACGGCCCGAAAGGTAATTTCTAATCCAATGAAGAAGAGAATCATCGATACCAAATGCATGCATTTTCGATAAGAGAGCTTGATGTCAAACTCTATCAAATGCCTTTCGAAATATCAAGCGCAATAATCTTACTTTCTCCAAAACGATGTAAAGATTTGTTCCACTGTTCGGTGAGATATACCATCAGATCACGAAAGCTACGAAAGCCGTACTGACGGTCATTAAGAAGCTTCCGTTCTTCGAGATATTTCCTAAGCTGGAAATTAATCAGCGTTTCCATGACCTTGGAAAGAAGGGACGTAAGTGCAATCGGTCGATAGTTGGAGGGTGAGGAGGATTCGAGGTTTTTTATGATATGACCTTTCTAAAGCTAGAGTTAAATTATTGCATATTATTGCAGTAAAATGTTTGTTTTAACATCTAAAATCAAATATAAGATCAGTTTTTAAACTTTTAAAATGCATTTATCCGCAAAATATGATTTTGTACTAATATTTTTTTGACCAGACTCCATATATATTTTTAACTTGCAATCTTTTATTGTTTAATCTTTTTATTTCTTGAAATTATTAAATTTATAAAAAAATATTTTAAAATACCACTTACCTCATTTATGTGTTTATATGTTTTTATCAAATCCACACTGAGCTTTCGTAAGGGTGCTGTAGCTGGATCTCGAAAATGTGTTGGTATTCGAGCTTGCATCGCTCGAACTTCCGATGATGATGTCGGACTCGATCGCTATTAAATTTAAATTAATTTTTTTACCATAAAACAAGAATTGTTTTTTCTTACGTGATGCATAACATCTCGATGTGTGGCGGGTAGATCTTCTTCAACAACAAATCGTCCATAAAGAGGTGCGTGTCGCTGGCGCCCCGATTCAGCACCAGCTGCACCCGACACATATGCCGCCGACACTAAAATTAAACAATAATTAATTAATTAGATACAACAAATTTTAGATACAAATTATGTTAATATACAGAAATATATGTAAGGAGCGAAAAGTTAAAGATGTCGATTCTTGCCGAAGAGCAAAGACCGTCAGGGTCCTATTGTATGGGATTGTGGTGTAAGAATCCCTCTGCTTACATTTACTGGAGTCTATTGCACTGCAAAGTTGGTGGATCTCATCTCCTACGAAGATTTGAACCTTTACAAATCGACTTTCATAAAACAAACTATGGTATTGATGAGTCTCTTAGTCGCATGAGCAAACTTTTTAACTTTAACCATTCATCCTTAGACTTTTATTTGACGAAAATTGGTTTAAAAACAGTGTTTCGAACCAGTGCTCCACAATCGTGAATTTAAATCAATGTTTTAAATAAATTATATTTGTTGGATTTTTTGTACTTATAATTTTATATGTATTTATAATTTTTAATTTATAATTTTTAAATTTGTTCGTAATATTTTGTTTTATATTGTGCATGTGGGAGGTTGTATTTTTTGTTTACTAACCACTTACATGTACTTATGATGAGCCTCTGATCGTAGATAATAGCTTGTTCTAAGCTTACTACATCAAAGAACCAGAAGTGAAAAAAAAGGAAAACAAATTTGGCTGGACGCGAAAAAGGGACTTGCTAAAAGCCATACATGATTTTAACTTTTTTTTAGTTTTGAGTTAAGAAAAATGTTTTTTAGTAAGTTAGATAAACTTACGTTACAATTAAAATAAACGAAGGGGGTATAGCGTTGTATTACTAGTTTTCGTTGTGTTCGAAAGCAGAAATTTTGATCATCATAAAGCCTGAACTACATCAAAACACAAAGTCAAAAAAGTAAACACGATGTTTTTTCTTCTTCCCCCTAGTTGCTTGTTTGTATATCTCTCTTTCATTTTAAAAAAGTATTCGATTCAAAAAGCTTGAACAAGACCAAGCTTTCAATTTTCAACGTCTTTTTTCTCTGGGTATATGAAGCTGTACCCAGCACCTCTTCGCAGGAATGACACTGTAACCTCATCGTTATCAACATTTAAGATGCAGCCGACGTAAAATGTTATTTTTTTCTTCACTGTCTTGGCTTCCGGCTGTGACTTATTTTTGAGGGGCCGGGCTGATCCGTGGACATTTCTTCAGTGGCATCATCGGGTGCATATACATTGAAGTCCGCCATAGTGACACTAGCACCTGGTTCAGTGTTAACTTTTTTCTTTCTTGGCTTCCTGGTTTAGGTATCCGGGGTCCGAAGGCTCTTCATATAGTCCAATACTGAATCGCAAAGGTTCATCATGTTGCTGGAAGTATTATCTGTTCTTGATACAGTTTTGTCGAGGTTACTTAAAACTTGTTGCCTATCGCATGGATAAATTCCATTTCCATTTTCCCTTGCCTTGTCGTTCTCATGTAAGCTGTCCCAGACTTTTTTTCAGAAGCCTAGGAAACACATCTTTCGGCACTGTTTTGTTTTTCCAGTTTGCCATCTTATACGCTGTTAAGGTTTTCCTTCATAATATTTTAAGAGGTCGAAAGAAGGCTACGTCTAGTGGTTGAGCTGCCAAATGTTGATATGTATGATCTGATAACATTTTAATTATATTGCCAAATATCAGTTTTGTCAATATATACCAATATATAAAAACAAAGTCTAGTGCAAAAATTAAGAGGGTGACTTTGGCCACCCGGCCAAAGTCACCCTACCATATGGCATTTTTTATAAAAAAATTAAAATTAATTTTTATGAAATAGTTACAAGGGTAGAATGAAAGTAATTCAACTTGCAAAACAATACACATAACGGAGTTAAAGTCATTTTGCAATCCTATTTCTGCAACATGTTCAAACCATCCAACATTTTCAGGTAATTTTTTTTTTAGCATTTTTAAGAAAACTAAATTTTAGTATAAATGAATATCTAATTTTAATTAAATAAAGCTAGTATGATCATCACTTTTTAATTCATCAAATTATACGAATTTAAAAGGAAACTTGGAAAAAATCAGACAAGTCCTTCATATATTAACAATTTTTTAAAAAAGTGTCCATGTCAAAGTCACCCGCCAGGCCAAAATCACCCGGTTCTACGGTAGCTCTTCGATCACATAGTTCCTGTCATTTTGCGAAAAAAAGCTCTTTTGACAAACAATTGAAATTTCAAATACAGTCGATTCAATATAAGTCGTAATTCCTTTAGGTAAAATTTTCCTCTAACTCAATTTTTTTACCGTTTTTAATGAAACCGCCTGCAGCAAAAAGATTTAATAGATTCCTCTTAGTCGAATTTCCCTCTAACTCGAACCAATTTTCGACTGTAATTTGTTTATTTGTACAACTTTTTTTTATTTGAAATTTCAAAACTTCAAAAACAAAAGAGCTTTTTTAGTTAATTTTTTTCCAATAGATGTCAGGTAAATATACATGTGATTTTTATATTTTGAGCTTTGTTTACTTTTTTGTACTTTTTTGACTTTGTGTTTTGATGTAGTTCAGGCTTAACACTTATGGAAATTAAGAAAATTGATTATCAGCATTTGAAAAAAAAAATTAGCTTTTTTGTCGGCTACCTAGATAATTGGCCTTTTTGAGATGTAGTTACTCCACCATGAACAAATCTTTAATTAATCAAAATAGGCACTCATAGGTACATTCTTTGCAACAAAAAAAAAAAGACGTAATTTTCTTTATTAATATCTTTTTTATTTCTCCCAAACGTTCTTGGATTTGTTTTCTTTTTTTTTAAGTTAAATTGATTTCTATTGTTGAAAACTGAAGGAAAATACACAATATGTATTCATGCTAAGGTTATTATTTTGCATCCCCCTTAACTAGTAAATACTGCAATGCACTCAAAAAACCTCTCCTTCTATTATAGTTGAAAGTTTATTTCTGCTTTAATTCTTTTTTTTTTTTTTTTTTTGTACTTCTGATTTCAATTTTCCTAGATTAAGATGCCAAACGGAAGTGGATAGTAATGAAAACTGAAGACAGACAAAAGTGAGATGAGAAAACAAGGATAATAGAATGCGAGACACAAGTACAAATGCCATCATTATAACAGAACTTGCAGCAGAGTCGAGACAAGGCGAGTTCAATACAAAACGAGTTTTCGTGTACCTTTCGACGGCAAAGTTCCTTAAGAAAATAGGTACTACTTCGAGATGTTTTGCACACACACAAAAGGGTGATTCAACTTTTTCAAGGAATGCCAAAACAAGTAGAGGTTGGGAAAAAGATATTAAAATAAAGTTTTTTTTTTGTATATAGTATGTAAAGGAGGATAATATACGTTGTATATTTTCATAGGCCCACAATTAAAAAGGAAATTGGTTGTCTCACAAAATAGTGACAATGAAAATAAAATATAGAATTCTTAAATTATTAAAAATTTTAAATTTTCTTTCAAGAAGAAATAATGAAAAAATAAATTTTCTAAAAATCCATTAAATTGAATGCTTCGTATGTACATATGAAATTTTTATTTTGAACTGAAAGTATGCCTGATAAGTGATAAAAAAACAGTGCATCGCACTGTTGAAAATTAGAGTGATAAAATGCAACAAAAGCTGAAGTCCGACAAAAATGAAAAAATTTCTTACGTTGTTTCAATTTTATTTTGAAGAAGTTTCATGTTAATTTTTTCAACAATTAATCAACGTTGAACATTAGGTTACATGTGCAACTCTTCATAATTTACGAACTTACTATAACATTTTAAAATAAATAACACTAATATGGACTTCTTGCAATTGGAAGTCTAGTAAAAACCGCTTAAGAGATACGGAAAAATGTCAAATTCCCTCTTTCACTTTAGCGGGTTTTTTTTATTAAGTTAAGATTTAATACTACAAACAATTTAAATGTAAATACACTTTTGTGACATAATCAGAAATTCAACATTTTTTAATTTGTTCGATTAAATTTTTTTTTACATAAAAGAGTTTTTTTCCAATGAAAAATATTAAAATTAACTGAAAAATGTTTCAGTTACCTATGCGGTTTTGGCGAATTTCGGCAAATGTCTTTCAGATAAGCTGGTTTGTAAGCTCGTTTAATGAGCTTGATGGAGCGAATAAAACTATTTTTTGTCGCTTCCTTATGATTTTACAATTTTTTTTTATATTTCATAGTATCACAAAAATGAGAAAAATAATTTTCTGAGGTGTATGAATTTTTACCTAACAAAAATGTTTAGGGTCTTTGACTTGGAAGTTACTCAAAATCTTTAAATCCCAGAACAAAAAAAAAATCTAATCATATCGTGTCAACTGAAATGTAAACTTGACTTGACCTTTTCAAAAATGCTAACATATTAACTTCTAACGTTTGAAAGAGCTTGCAAAAGATGAAATTAAAATTAAGTAAAAAAAAAAACACGAAAATAACTTAGAATCCCTGAACATGGATTCGACCGCCTGGAAATATTTTTTAATTGGCAGCTTGTTGGTCACCTTGTTGATTTATTTTTGTTTTGGCAACAAAGGGATCACTTCAAAGTAAAACAAAAGCATCCTAGATTCCTTGTGTTGTAGATACACAAATATATTATAGATTCAGTTGCTAATTTTAAATTTAACTTTGATGTCATTTTTTTAACGTACAGAATTTTCACAAACATGGACCAAAAAATTAATAAGAAAATATGTGAAAATGTATGCCTCATATACCTAATTAACTACAGTCAAAAATCTAAATACAAATTGTTTTCTATTATTTTAAATTGATTTTAAAGCTCTATTGATTCTCAAAATATTTAGGGCCAATTTATTCACTCTCCATTATTTTTAAAGGCTCCATTAAAAATTATAAAACTGTCAAATCGCATACAAATTTTAAAATTTCCCTTTTTTAATGGCGACTTTAAATTTAATGGAGTGTGAATAAATTGGACCTTAGAGCTAAACTACAAATTAATAACTGGTCACTAGTTCGTTCCATATATTCTATAACAATAAGTACAAATATTAAAATGTTTGCAACAAGAAGATGTTTTACAGCGCTTTAATTATTTCTTAACAATCGAAAATATACTTATTGAGATTTAATTTTTCTGTTTTGAATTTTAATTTTGTTTACATTTTTTAACAAAAAAAAATCTGTGTTCCAATACTGCGACGTATTTGAAAGTTTGTTTTGCATACAAATTTTGTTTTATTCTTGTTACTGTTGAAGAAGAAAAGAATAACAAATTCTCAACATGCTTGATAGTTCAAAGACCTCATAAACATCAGAAAAAATGAACGGGAGCACAAAATAAAGATATTAAAAATCCAAAAATTATTTCATGTCAATGTATGGAGGTAACACATGTTTTCATTTCACAGGGTTGGCGTTATAAGATACATATATTTGTAACATACTTTTAAAATAAAAATTATTCAAATTCATAAAGCCCAGGCATATTAGTAAATGACAGACGGTTTCAAACCAAGGCCATAATTTATTTAGAATATATAAAATTGTTAAAACATTTACATTTTGAAAATAAAATTATTATTATTATTATTATTAGTAAATGAAATCTCATTTTTTGGTAGGCAAAATTTTTTTCATGGAATGTGTTCGGGTGTATGTAATTATAGTAAAAAATGGGATGATAGGATGTCGGGAGTAGGTGGCCGCCATCTTGGAAAAGAAGTTGGTGTTTTACTCATTTAAATAAAAATGACCAACAACAGACTTATTTGCAATAACATTATCTAAAAAATTATATAAGTCTGTGAGTTAATTCAATTCAATTTTATAGTTGGTCAAAGTCCGGGTTTGTCTTAAAAGATGGAACACCATTAGGGCCCGAACTGAAACAGTTTTGAAGATCATACATTTTTTGAGTTATTGAATTTTCTTGAAGCCAAAATTGATTGAACTAAGGTAGGAAAAACTCAGGTTTGAAGAAAATGAATATGAGGGTTCTTTTGAGCTGCTTAATCTTGGCTCTTGACACTCTTGTCAACACGATCAATTTAAGAATTTCATTTTGAAAACTAAGGCAAATATCATAAAAATGAATTTCAGTTGGCCAAAGACAAAATCAAATAACAAAACTAAATTTTAATCTCAAGATCCCAATTTTTCACAATATTAGACAATATTTTATCTAGGAAATAAATTAAATAGATAACATTTAGATGATAAATACCTGTTTTCCTGTTGAAAATTTTTGATATAATTATAATATACTTTTGTCGTTGTTTTGTCCATTGAATGACTGTTTGACAATGCTAAGCAATACATTTTAGTAATTATCTCCTAAACAAAGTAACGAAAGTAGGCCTTTGCAAAAATCACCAACGACTCTGAAGATGAAGAAGTTATCCCATCAAATTATATTCAACATCACATTTTTCACACTAGCCCACAAAACAACAGCTGACTAAGAATTCATCTTCATTTACAATTGGAATAACGAAAATTCAATTTCAATTTTTTCTTTGAAAAGCGAAAGGAACAAAACAGAATTTTCATTTATATTTGCAACACAAATAAGTCATGCTTTAAAAAAGTAACCACACGGAAATGAGAATGACAAATATTAAAGCAAAACCAACAACAAAAAAAAAAGACAATCTGCCCTAGTTTTTGAATTTAAGACAAAAAGCGAATGCGGGACCAACTTTGTGCCAACAAAAATCCGTCACCACATTTAGTTATTGTCTTTTCTTTATTGTTTAAAATTAACTTTTAAAAAGATAAACATACAAGTGGTGCACCCAAGAACAAACCATTTCCTGGATCATTGTGTGCATGGCGTTTTCGTCACACCGAACAATCACCTGTTTATCCTGTTCTCTATTTCTATTCCTAAAATTAAATATTTTAAATGATGAAAATAAGAAGAAAAAAGAAACAGACAATTGTACATGGGTAACATTGCATTTTGGCTTAAAACTAACCAAAAACTATCCACTGTATAACATTTGGGGAAAATATTAGTCTGTTGCCAACATATTCTGAAATTGTTTTATATCGTGTATTGCATAATTCTTGATGGTGATGGCAAATTCAGATAGTTTTACAGAAATAAATATCATTGGGTCGTATTTTTAGTTAAAAATACTTGCAATAGGTATACTGAAAACGATTTTAGTTGTCAGGATCAAAGTAGTTGGTATAGGGTGGAGTGACTGTTGGCTTCTTTTTTTGGTATCCCACTATTGCCGCAACGTTTATGTAATCTAAATAAGAAGCACGATTAACTTTGATGTGCATTATTTTAGAAGAATGATACATTTAATGATGCACCCAAGTGAACCACAAATTATTTGCAAGATCTTAAAACATGAGGAAGTAAATTGGAAAAAAATATAATTTGAGTAATTTGGTTAGAAAATTTCTATGAATGAAGCAATTCTTAGGTATAGAAACTATCTAAGAGATAAAAGAAATAAATCACAAATGTAAAAAATGAGTTTTAGTTGCTGGCAGAAATTGTCTATGAATGAAAATTAAGGTTCGTAAAACAGATCAATGATCCAAAGTTTTACCAGTGACTTAAATCGTCTTTCAATATTTTTATTTGGAAGAATTATCAATTCCAGATTCTGTAAAAAGAAAATATGTATCTATTGGTGCTATTGAACTAAAAAAAACTGTAGGTAAAAATATGTACATAGATAAACTCAAAAGTTCCATTTTATTAAGATTTGTTACTTAAAACTTGTTAAACCCATAGCTCTGTATTTTTAAAACATTTTATATAAAAGACAGTACCCCGTGGCGCGGTGTAAAGCGTGACGGACTATGCCTTGGCCGGCTTACATAGTTTTAGGTGTTTAGTTTTAAGTAGGGACAGTCGGGGTGGCACAAAAAAAAAACTATAAAAAATACAAAAAAAAAGAAATAAAAAAATACAAAAAATACAAAAAAGAAAAAAAAAATACAAAAAATAAATAAAAAAAAAAAAAAAAATTGCTTGCTGTGGCTGTTCTAGTTTTTAAGTAGTTTTAAGTAGTTTAAGTAGTTTTAATTAGTTTTTAAGTAGTTTAAGTAGTTTTAATTAGTTTTTAAGTTTTAAAATAAACAAAAAAATTATCAAAATCCAAGTTTTTTTAGAAATTATTTCTTGGAAAAAATAAAACCTTGAAATACTATTTGAATTAAATTAGTTTTAAGGCCGAAAGGCATTAGTATTAAGAAAAATGAAAAATAACTTAGAGTGCCCGTATAGGGCCAGTAAGTTAGTTGTAAGTAATTGATAAGTAGGCTAGTTTTTATGAATTTTTGTCTAGCTTTAAGATAGTTTTAAGATGATGAAAAATAAAAATGAATTTAAAATTGAAAAAAAAAAAAAAATTGAGCGTGACGGACTATGACGCCAGAGGACTGGGTTCGATTCCCAGCTTCCACCACCTAAAAATAAAAAGGTATTTTTTCAGGGATATTGCTTCTCACGAGGAATTGACAAGGCCTTCAAGAGCGTCATTGTCATTTTTATCAGAAGAGTTGGATTTAGGCATTGCTTTCAGACTTTTTGTAATTATGGAACTTTAGAAATTAAATTTTTGTCAATTATCAATACCCATATTTTTTCTGATACCTATATTTCTAATCTAAATATTCTATCTTACAAAATTTCGATAAAAAAAATTGGCTGCTAAATAGAAAAATTTATTGAAAAATAATTAATTATCGTTGAAATGCTAACTTATGTTTCTGTGAGAGAACGTTCGCTAGTTTTATTAGATAATATTCTTTATTTTACTCATTAATTTACTCCACATAAAAAACAAATATTTTCTTCCACAATTTTCCACTTAAAAAAAATAATAATATTGTTAATCCAGTCAAATAAGGGTTTAACCTCGGAATGAATGTTAGTAGACATTTTTTTTGCTCAATATCTTCCTTTTGCCATTCTATAACATATCTCAAAAGTCTAGAAAAATCTCATGTCCGCTTGTCGCGATTTCAAGGTCAAATCGCGAAATGGAGATTTTCAAAATTAGCAAAAATAGGCTATGGTATTATATACACATATGATACATGATTTGAAGGTATTTTTTAATGCAAATTCCAAAAAATCTAAAATCAAGACAATCTGACGTCTCTGGAAAAAGTTATACCTGTTTTTCATCTGTCAACTCATATTATTATAACAGTTGCAAACTTACTGCCGAAAAACCCTTAAAAGTTATGGTAGATGAACCAAATTTTGCATGAAGATTTTAAAATCCATCATTATTAAAAATCAAAACAATCCATTACAAAAAATATATATACCTACGAAATAATGGTATTTTCTTATGGAGGGGCAAATTTTAGGATATGCACTAAAGAAGATTCTTGTTCATCTTAGGAATAAGTGCTAATAGGCTAATTTTTTCATTTTAATCTTTGTTTGGATATTCTTTAACTACCCTCAAAAATCTAAAAAAATCTCATGTCCGCAAGTCCTACTTTTCTTGGTTTGAAGATAAGTTGCAGATTTAAAAAAATTGAAAAACTACACTTCAGATATTTGTGTCAGATCAACATGAATAAGGTGCATTACTTTTCAAGGATGGTCAGGTTGACTTGTTTGTGAGTTTTATTGGAATAAGTGTTAAAGAATACCTTTATATCATGTCACTTATGTTGGTATACATATAAAAATTTAAACTTTTCTTATTAATTTTTTAAAATCTGCACCTTATTTTCAAACCAAGAAAATTAGGACTTGTGGACATGAGATGTTTTTAGATTTTTGAGGGTAGTTAAAGAATATCCAAACAGAGATTAAAATGAAAAAATTAGCCTATTAGCACTTATTCCTAAGATGAACAAGAATCTTCTTTAGTGCATATCCTAAAATTTGCCCCTCCATCAAACAATGCCATTATTTCGTAGGTATATATATTTTTTGTAATGGATTGTTTTGATTTTTAATAATGATGGATTCTAAAATTTTCATGCAAAATTTGGTTCATCTACCATAACTTTTAAGGGTTTTTCGGCAGTAAGTTTGCAACTGTTATAATAATATGAGTTGACAGATGAAAAACAGGTATAACTTTTTCCAGAGACGTCAGATTGTCTTGATTTTAGATTTTTTGGAATTTGCATTAAAAAATACCTTCAAATCATGTATCATATGTGTATATAATACCATAGCCTATTTTTGCTAATTTTGAAAATCTCCATTTCGCGATTTGACCTTGAAATAGCGACAAGCGGACATGAGATTTTTCTAGACTTTTGAGATATGTTATAGAATGGCAAAAGGAAGATATTGAGCAAAAAAAATTTCTACTAACATTCATTCCGAGATTTACCCCTTTTTTCTCCTTATTTGACTGTATTATGTGGCAATAAGACAGAGTAGCTTAAGTCAAAAAAAAAAAAAAAAAAATGAAAACCAGTCAACTCTTATCTGCATTTACTCATTACAGATAAGTTTTAATTTAAAACCAAAATTACAGAAATTAAGCTATGATTCACGCTTAAATGTAGACAAAAATTTCAGTTCAATTAAAATTAAAAACCTTAGAAAAATAACATTGAAAATTAAATTTTCAAAAATTCCTTAAGTTGACATAAGCTACTCTGTCTTATTGCCACATATTGTGAGTTTGTCAGAAAGCAGTACTTGATTGTCCTAACAAGTCCTTACTTTTGCATATATTTTGGCAAGGAATTTCGATCACATCAATTGTACGAGGTGTATTTGATTTACTTTAAGACGAACATACCTTTTCCAAATCCATTTGAAAGCTTCCCATTGGTCATTTCCCATTCATTTTTTGAAGCTGAAATTGATTGCAGGTAGCAAAGAGCAGCTGTGGACATTTTCATTTTAACAGAACAGAAAATTTTTAACAAAACTCAACTTGAACACTTGTTGATCGACTATCACTGCCAGTTAAAACAAGTGAAATTTCAAACACATTTGATCTAGTTTTTTTTGTGTTGTTTGTTAAATTTTTTGCTTCCTGCTCCACTGAAGAAAACAAAAAAAAAAAACACAAAATCAACTGTAATACCGTTCCAATGCAGAGACCCACGACGGACTGCAGAGTTCGAAACTCGACCGATGCATACAAAACGAATGTAAAATAAATACAATAAAAAAAACATAAAAGTTATTTGACAAAAACAAAATTCGAACAACCAAAACAAAAATAAATACTTGCTGCGTTAAAAGATCAGAATAAGAAAATACTTTATGTCCCATTGCTGTAATGCGCATGCATTTAAGGTTTAACATAAAGATGTATTAAGAATATTTTTAGAAACGAACATTTTCTTCCGTTTGGAATTTCGTTTTTCTTCTGTTGGCTTTTTGACGTAAGCAGTATTTTTTCGTTTTGTTTTTCGTTTTGTTTTTCGTTTTGTTTTTTGTTTTTTTTTTTTTTTTTTTGAAAGTGCAGAGTGTGTCGTACTTTCTGTTCCTGCATTGCAATTTTCGAAGCCAAACAAAGACATGTCTGACGATTTTAAGAAAAGAACCAAACAATGACGACTGTGGCTCAAGAAACGTTTTTGTTCTTAAAAGGGGAAACGTGTCGTTCTCAGACGAAATAGTTTTCGTTAATCATCATTTCGGGTAATTTTCGATCAGTAAATGTCTATTAATGTAAATTAAAACTTAACCGATGTGCTTTTTTGTTTTGAATAATATCGCAAAGCTTTCTTTTCATCGAAAAAATGGTCCTAAGTTAAGGTGTTTTTTTTTTGTTTCCCTGATGCAAAATCCAAAAAACTCCAAAAAGGTTCTGGACTTTTAAATAGATAATTTTTAATATGTTATGTCATTTTTTAGTACAAATTTTTTTCATTACCGTTATAATATGCCAGAAAACGTCATTTCGGCTGTTTTCGAGGTTATGTTTTTATGTGGGGTAATTTATTTTGAATAAATTTGTAACGGTGCATATAAGAACTAGTTTTATTGTTCCAAAATCTTTCCGATATCTCTTTTACTGCACGAGATATTTAAAATTTAAGTAGGTCTTTGACTCAGAAACAGCACTGGCCAACCAAATTAAACTTTTTTTGCCACAAGAAACAAAATATACTTTTCTATAGTTTTTTGGTTGCTGAAATCGAATCCGGATTCAGAAAAATTCTATTAGCCTTCGTTCTTGAAATATTACCGTTATAAAATGCAAAAAAAATGTTGTTTTTTATAACGGTTATATTTCAAGCTTGAATTTATAATTTTTGTATATACTCAGTTTTGTTTGATTTTTCTGCTGAAAACAAAACTAAAAGCTTAAAAATGTTTAATGGTTAGTTAAAAATTTTAGAGGATCTTTGAACTACAAGACCCAATATTTTATTGATATGCACAGCTGGGGTCGCACGTACTTGCTCTTATGGTAAAAGTAACTCTAATGTTAAAGCTTTTTACTGAACATTATCAGGGAAAATTTGATATTTTTTAAGAATTTCATTAGTACTTACCTATACAAAATAAAATCTGTTTTTATTATTAATTAAACACCGGTTTAAATTATCTTTTACACAAAACCAAGTATGCCATTTGATTTCTTGCATAAAAAGGAATTTTTAGAAAAAAATTTTGAAAATCGTTAGAGCCGTTTTAAAAAATTCATTTTTTATAGGTATCTACATATAAAAGAAAAAGAAACATTTTTCAAAAGTTGGTATGCAATTTTTAAGAAAATATTATTTGGTACATGAAAACGAAATTTCGATAATATTCATCAATCCGTTTTCAAAAAATTATATTATAATCTTTTAAAAATCCAAAAATGTGTTTTTTTTTTTTTTTTGAAAAATTAAAAAAAAAATCATTCATAAATAAAATAAAACCCGTTCTTTGATATGTACCGTTAATAACGGTACAAGAAATATTTTTTTTTATTTCCAAAGGAAGCTTTTATGTGTTACACTACACACAAAAATTTTAATCAAAATCGTCAGAGCCGTTTTTGGAAAAAATTAACTTTTCTATTTCCGTTATATGATAGGTACCGTTAATTTTGGTCCTAAAAAATAAATTTTAATTGGTCCTCTAGGGAATCACCCAAAACAGTTAACTACCAAATTTGAAGAAAATCGTTCCATTAGTTTAGGCTGCAGCTCCAGGTACTTATAGACGGACAGACGGGCAGACAGAATAGCCGGACCCACTTTTTTGGCATTGTCCATTCCGAATCCTAAACTAAACTAAACTATAGATATACGAGCAAATTATAATTTAAGATTAACGTTATAGCTCTGGAGTATTCGCATTCCTAAGATTTGTATGTCAACAGTTTAAACATAAATCCGCTATTGATCCATTGGACTATTTTTATTTTCTCTGAATAGTATACACAATAATTAAAATACAATGACGAAAATTAACAGCAGACAAAATAGTGGCAAAATAATATGTACGAGTACCTACATTTATGTTTGTATTTACATTAGTTTCCAGAACAACTAATGAACGAAAATAGATCAATTAGATTACATTGAGAAAAAGTTTTTACAAATCTATTTTAAGGGATATGTACGTATTCGGTGAAAGTGCACAGGCATTAATAAACACAACACAATTAGAATCTTTTTCTTAATTTGGTGAAATTTTAACACTTTAAATAGCTCAGGCATATGATTTGTTTTCGTTTATATATTTTGTAAGAAGAGGACTATGAATAAAAAATATATAAATACATTTATGTATGTTACATCAAATAGAAATACCTACAATATGTTCGGTTTCAATAGTTTTGTAAATATTTGGGGCTTTTTGATTTATGTACATTATGTATGTATGAAATATGAAGATACTTTATGGTTTTGGTTTTCAAAAATTTAAACTCAAGTTAGCAATTGAAAATGATATGTCAATGACAAAGAACCTCAACAATGTAGCGATTTTAATAGTAAGATCCCAAATTATTTCAAATCTTAAACGATCTCGAAATTGTCAGCTTACAGTTCAGGGATTTTCGAGATTAAAGGAAGGTTTATTTGAGGCTATTTTATCTTCACTTAAATACCATTATAGATATTTTTTTAAATTTTGTGTTTGAAATTTTATTTTTTTTTAAACTATTCGTTCGATGTTCTTTGTTTACAAATTAAACAGTTATTAATTGAAGTATTAGCTGTCATAAAACGTATCACATTATATTGTGGGCAGAGCAGTTGCTTATTTTAATATCTCCCTTACAGAAAGAACCCCTTCCTTATATGTACAATATTCTTCTTTTCTCGAGTCTACCCACACAACCCACCCTTACGGTTTGTCAAATTTTATGTTGATCAACATGAAAAGAAAAATATAAACATATGTATATGTTTTCTTAAATGACGGCAACCTTGTGAAGTGTTCAATTTTCTTTAAGGCATGTGTCAATTTTCATGAAGTAACATTAGCTGTTCATATTAAAGGAACTGTTTTCTAACCAGAATCAACAAACATTTTGAAAATAGGTGGTTTAAGTCGAGAGAAAAAAAAATTTATGTAAAAGTTAAAAATTTCCCATACAAATTTGTATGGGGAAAGTATGAACCTAGAGCATGGGTTAATGACCTCCAAAAATTTTTTTTTTGCTAAATTCCCCTTATGTAGGTCCTAAACTTTCGATCTGGGGGGTGTCTCCCCCGAAAACATCACTTTGGGAAATTACGGACACCCTAGTACACATATTGCAGTTTGAAGGCAATAATTGTCGGAATAACCCCAAATGTCAAGATAACTTGCTTAGGTGCAGTATAATATAAAATTATTTACATATAATACAACAAAAGTGTATATACATACAATACATGTATTTATTCAAATGCACTTATGACAGCGTTTTGTAAATAAACAGTCAACTTCAAATAACAAGTAGTGTCACAGTTATTTCTCTATAAATAGAAGATTTCCATTCAAGTTTGTATTAGTCATCTCTCAAAACTGCTGGAAATAAATGAATGAATTGCGTATTCACAAATGCAACTCAGTGGTTGGTTATAGCGTCAGAACAACAATCAACCAGAGAGTCATGAACCAGGCACATGTGAATAATAACTGATAAGGATCATACAAAAAATATGCGATGCGCAAAAGAAAGACTAATATTGTATACTACGTTTTCATTTAGGACAAATGAGATAATTTTGTTGAAAATTTACAAATTTAAATATATTGACAGTTTACGTAAAATAAGTTGGTATTTTTTTTTTCACGTTAAGACCAATCAAATTTAACACCAATCGTGTTGAATTGTTGCTTACAAGGGAGAGGGCAACTTTTTAAAATATAAACATAACAATCAATATCATGCTTTAGCTTGATGAACTTGTCAATGTAAATATTTGGAATAGCAAGTTTTGTTTTATTTTTGGAATTTTTAATTTTCTCATAAATTTTGCAATGGAATTTTTGTATTTAATGATACCTAGAACAAATTGACTTATTTGGATGAACTTTTTTTTGTTCGCTTCAGGCCCGACAACCACCTATGTTAAAACATATAATTACACCACCAAAATCTGTATTTAGGGTAAAAACGTTTTTTCGACCTTCAAGCATTGCAAAAACTCAGCCTCGTCAGTTTCGAAAATGTTACCTACCTATTTTGTAAAGAAGACATTTATAAATTTTCAACGATGTATAAAACATGTGGTTTTGTTAAAACCCTAGAATTTTAAAATAAATATTTTGTCCAATTGAAAAATTTCTGGAAAAATAGCATTTTTGAAATTTAATTCATTTTATAAAAACCAAACGCTTTATACATGGACATTTTTTTCTCTGAAATATGTTAAAAAAAAGCAAATCGATAGAAAATTGAAGACATCACAAAATGGGGCAAAACGACCCTATAAAGCTTGCAACACTTTAATAAAACAAACGAGGCTCAAAACCTCATTTGTTTTTAACAATACAGAAACAGAAACATCTGTAAAGAAACGTGGTCGTCCGGAAGCCCGGAAGAAGCTAAAAACTCAATACTTGAGAGAAACAGTTTCAATGATCGAATGAAAGTCACAGCTACTTGCGCTAAAGTAAGTCTTCTACCTTTGATTGACATTGCTTTAAAAAGATTAATATCATTGCAGGAGAGTGTTTTAGAAATAATGGAAGATTAAGCACTCCGGAATTGATCTTTGCTTTCAAAATGCGGTTTCGATGAAAGCTGTCCACATGATGGGTACCGACCAAGTCAGTGGAAGTTCAACACACATTCAATTTTACAATGATTGATCAAAAGATTTGTAATGTATTTGTAATGCTACTTATGCAGTGGAACCTCCAAGGAATTTAATAAAATTGGTGCAATTATTTCAAAGCCAATAAACACCGGATACTTAACTTTTGTAATGTCCATTTCTCATGGTTGGATAAGGATGTTTGAAAGTCTTTTACATGTAGCCCACAAACGACCTGTTAAAAAATAGCAAGTCCGCGAAAAAGAAAAATCAATCGTGGCATAAAATAAGGCGCGAATTCTGAATAAAATTTTGGCATAAAATAAGGCGCGAATTCTGAATAAAATTTTGGTTGATTGTTGATAAGCCAAAACCTTAATTCGGCAACAGTAATGATGGATACACTGCTAGGCGGATTTTCAAAAACCCTAAAATTTCTATTGTAATAGAAAAAATAGAAATAGAACTACATAATTAAAAAAATTCACACAATTATGATTGTAGTCGCCAGTGGATATGAAATTGATGTTGATAAGTTCCGAAAAACTGCGCACGAAACAATAAGATCAACAAATTTCCATTAATATTTTATTCATGACCCAGAAATAATACAATCTGCATTGTTGTCAATTGGGCAGCTTTCTGGTGAAGCGCAAGAGGCTCGAAATGAAGATTTTAAAAGTGTTTGAATCACTGCTCAAAAAAATCTGATTGCGATAAAACAAATGAGTTCAATTATTTTCTGCTTAGCTCTGACCCCATCATTACTGCCAAGCAAAAGCAACACACAAAAAAAATGGAGTCTTAAAGATACCCCAGAAACACTGGAGCTATTGAAATCTCCATTCCTGAAGAAAAAGTTATTTGCCCTTAACAGTCGTGGTTCGACTAATAAGTCATTTTTGATGAATAAACATAGAATGGCCATTATGCACACCGTTATGTTTTCAAACGTATGAGTGTATCCAAAATGAGGATATTTAGAGCCTTGTTAAGTTTATAAACATGAATATGTAGGTACCCAAAAGCAACACAACTTAGCGACAAGTACAGATGAACATTGGATATGGAACTTTAAGTAGCAAAACAGCAGTTAAGCAGCGTAGCGTTTAAAAAAACATTAAAGGCCAGTTTGTTCGCAACCGATCATATTTGAATCAACGTTTACCTTGGAAATATTCTTGATTAAAAGATGATCGAGTGTGAACAAACTGGCCCTAACAATGCCAAGAGATTTTTTTTTTGTTTTTTGTAGAGCACTTTATCAACAACAGAAATATTATACCGATCCCGATTTTTGTACTAGTAGCTTTAGGCGTATTTTGGTAAATGTTTTTCCAATTTAAATCAAGTTAGAACTACATTGTTTTCCAAAATTAGTTTGAAATTTAATTTTTGGGGTACTTAACAGGAACTTAATTAGCACTAAAATAAAATTCATTTTGGTCGGCTGACTTGACGGCCATCTCTGTTTTTGTCGCCTACGCCTTTGAGCTTCATGCAATTTTAAATCGATTTAATAACGTCAAAAACTGATTATCGGGTTTTTTGAAAATCCGAAAACAAAATAAAACTATATCTCACAGAGAATACATTAGAATTTTTGTTTGGTTATGCATTAAAAAAGTGATACGACAACAACTAGGCATAGCCGTAGCTAGGATTTCATTTCGGGGGGGGGGGGGGGGGTTAGCTCAGACCAAACAAAATTTTTTTTTAGAAATCACAATACTTTGTATCAACTATATGTAACTGCAGTCGATTCTAAATCCCGCTAAATCAAATAGTCATTTGAACTGTGTAGAAGCGAAAAATTTGCCAATATCCTTTTTAAGTGTTTTTTAGGAGAGGAATTCGTAGTTAAAAGTTTAAAAAAGCCCTGCTTACGGTAAACGAATTTAAAAATGGCTGAATATTCAGCGGCATCTCTAGTTTTGTAGAGTGATAAGTTGGTTGATATAAATTGCGAGCGTTAGCGAGCAAGAAAATTTTTTTTAAGAAACAAATTTTTACCATTCTAAGGCTTTATAAAAAAAATTATTTCGTACAATTTAATATATAAAACATTGAAAAATGGAATTTTTCTTGCACTGAAATTTTGTAGCAGAAAATTGACAGGTACATTCTATCTATTGAATTCTAAATGAAATTAGCAATACTTAAGAACCAAAATTTTAAATAATACAAGTTGTTTGACATGAGCTAATTACACTGGTCAACAAGGTTTTTGTTACAGAAACCAGAATATCCTTTTCTATAGGCTGAGCTCGAATCCGAAGTCAGAAAAATTCTATCACATCACGTTTTGGAGATATTCCCGTTAGAAAATCGAAAATGCCGATTTTTACCAGTTTTCAAAGTTATTTTTTAGCGGTTACTTATTTTTTTTAAAATTAAATTTGTAACAGTTTCTTAAAGAATTGTGTCAAAATTTTAAAGCGATTGGTACAGAACTTTTCGATATTTGCTATTAAAAGCAAATAAATATGAGATGCCCCAAACACTTTGATTTCAAGTTATGATTTCTCGAGGAAATTTAGAGAGACAAAACTTAATTCTTTTAGAAACTGTTACAAATTCAATTAAAAAAAAAAAAAAATAAGTAAACGCTAAAAAATAACCCTGAAAACTGATAAAAAGCGGCATTTTCGATTTTCTAACGGGAATATCTCAAAAACGTGATGTGATTGAATTTTTCTGACTTCGGTTTCGAGCTCAGCACACAACAAACCTATAGAAGAGTATACCCTGGTTTCTGTAACAAAAAAGAAGTTTAATTTTGTTGACCAGTGTTATACTTCACTTTGAAATTTTTCAAATTGAATAACGAAATGTTGTAAATACAGTGCTTTGCAAAAGTATAATCGCACCATATAAAAATGCTATTTATATAAAACCGAGTATTGCAGTGACACCCTACTATTTTTTATTAAAGGGGATCAAAAAACAAGAATATTGAGAAGAACTACAGTCTCTGAATAAATCGATACATTTATTTTCGCTTACATACTGGATTTACGGTTAACATAGAACAAAAGTGGGTAATAAGCAACTGAAGATATCTCGGACAGTATAAAAGATGTCTGAAAGATTTAAATAGATTTAAGGGTAATATTTCAAAAACGAGATGTGATCGAATAAGTCCGTCTTTGGATTCGAGTTCGGCCACCGAAACCCTTTGAAAAAGCATAGTTTAGTCTCGGCACCAAAAACCCTGCATAAGTACTTGTGGTATTTAAAGGGTTCTTAAAAGAGCATTTTAAGGTGTTAACATAGTGCTTAAGGAAATGGTCAAAGAGATAAAAACTCTTTGTAATGGACCAAACAATTTAAACTTCATCGACAGCTTCTGCAACGATGCAAAATTGGTAGTGATTTTAAGGGAGATTTTCATATAGGTAATCAAATCACTAAAATACAAAAACAAATCATTTAGTGCTGCACATATTAGACTTGTATATGTTTATAGGCATCACGTTATATCATAATCAAATCTTTGGACTTTAGAATTGAGGTCATTTTATTCTAGACAAGATTAATAAATTTAATTTGACATTCTGCATTGACAAAAAAATATCGATTAAGATGATTTTTTTTTTGTTTGATAAGCGTAAGTCACAGTAAATAAATTTGATTCTATAGTCATTGTTTTTTTTTAGATACAGCTATTGAGCTTGTAATTTTTGAAAATAAGAAATTATTGTTTTCGATCTTAATATTTTAATTTAAAAATTCAATTAACCAATAAACTTAATCCAATTAAATAATATTTTAATATGAAAATATGTAATATTAAAGACATCTTTTAAAAATGTGTTCAATCCACATCCGGGTATGATATTTTTCTACTTAGTCACCTAAACTCAAAAGTGAAAGCTTATTAATAACCAAAACTTTCGCATTCTATTTTTATGGTCGTAAATGACAAAAAAAACACAACACAAAGTATTTTCATAATTTGTGGGAGGAAACTCAAGGTGTCATGTTAATTTCGGTAATGAATATATGTACATATATATTTTTTATTTTTCGGTTCTGCTCCAATTGCAAATTCGTTGGTAGCTGCATATCAAAAAGCAAAACAGTTAAAGACAAAGCAAAATAAAACAAAGAAAGCACAGAAGAAAAAAAAAAAAAAACCAAAAGAAAACAAAGAAAGCTACTCTTACAAAGGCTGTTCATTGACATTCACAAACAAAAGAATACATATGTGTGAATACACAGTGCTGTATTAAGGTACTTAAGGCCCCATACAATAAGTCCATTTTTCTGAAATTTTTGCATAAGTATAGGTACGAGTTGAAATATTTAATTTAATAGATTTTAAATAAAAATTACAAAGACATTTTTTTAACGCTGGCATCTAAGAAATGTACCCATTGCTCTTTCTGTGCAAGAGACTAAAACGTCTTTAATGCTCTTCCAAATAGACTGGGGTTTTCAAAGTACATTGTAAACTAAAATGGTTAACCCGTTCGGTTCCTAAATCAGAATTAGGTATCTAGTGGTGTAAACCTGAATCAAAATGTGTCTTTCATTTTACTAAATCCGGTACTGTATAGCGTGTATGTCGTTTCTTCTTTATAATCTCTTGCCGGTTAATTTAATTTCACAAACATGAGATGAATGCCACAAAGTAGACACAAGACAAGGCGGCAGAAAAAAAAATGGTGCTTCATCACGTGTGCTCAACAATAAGGAAGTTAAAATTGCAATATGACGCGGCTACGATGTTTGACCGCAGCATTTACGGCACCGTATTAGCTAGCAACAGTATAAGAAGAAAAATCGAAAACAATGGGACATAAAATTGTTTTGCGTCTGTGTTCCTATGGGGACTAGTTAGGTACAACCTTTTTTTTATTGAACACAGTAACAGCATAGGGTGAAATATTAATTTAAGTTATATATTTAAATATTAAAACACTAATGTGTAAAGTTTACGAAACATGTACCTATTCTAGTGTTTGAAAAATAAATTTTAATTCCCTTATAACGACCCCGTTTTTGCTTTTATTAACCGCTTTTAAAAATCGGGAAGTACTGAAACAGATTATGTTTCATCTAACTGAAGAAAATTATATTAATTAGTCATTAATAGACTTACGGGTACATTGACACAATTTGGTATGGGAAATACGTAAATTATGAATATTAAGTTGTACGAAATTTCCCACTCTGTTTTGTACATAACTTTTGAAATTTGTGCCTACCTCGTCAAAAATGAAAACATCGTTTAAAAATATAAATTCAAAATAACACATGTAACTAATCAAAGTCAAAGTGGAAAAAATGTGGAAAATGAAACTATGTATTTTCAAATTTTTGAGTTTATGAAGTCTAGGTCTAGGGAGATTGACATAGGATTAATAAAAAAAAATGAAAGAAAAATGTTTATTAAATAAGTAGTTAATTTACAATTAATATGCTCATTCATGGGTCGCCCGCCCGGGTATAAAGTTCATAAATCATACATAACAGTTGAAGACTCCATTGGAAAATATTGACCACTGAATTTAATTAAATTTTGTCTTACCCTGATAAATTTATTTTCAAAATGTTTCTTTTCATGTTTTCATACGTACCTGAAAAGAAAGAAAAAACACAAAATTAGTTTTTGTTATAATATAGAAACTTATTTAAAATTTAATAAAAATGATTATTCAATCATTATTCCTAATTATTACACAAACAAAAAATTAGTGAACTTTTGAATATTGAGGGACCAATTTCGCAAGAGTCAATCATTTTACGTGCTAAAAATTCGATTTTAAGAAAATATGTTGCGGGAACCTTTGAAAATAATAATCAGGCTTTGCTGATTTTTAGATATTCAAATTTTTTGTACTATTTAAAAGATTAAAGAATTTCGCTGGGCACACAATAGCCCATCAGTATCAGTAGTTACTTATTTTTCGTTTTAAACGCAAAATACAAAACGAATTACACAAGTAAGTCACTGGTCAACAAAATTGAACTTTTCTTTTGCCACAAGAAACAAAATATAGGTACTGAAGTCAGAAAAAGTTGATTAGCCGTTTTCGAAGCTATATTTTTATGTGAGGTAATTTATTACAAACAAATTTGTAACGGTTTCTATGAGAACCGTTACAAATTCGTCTTCCAAAAACTATTTTAATCTTTCCGATATCTTTTTTATTGCCCGAGATATATCTTGGCTTTAACTTAATAACCCAAAAACAAATTTAACTTTATCTTAAGTTTAAGTCAATGATCAACAAGGTTTTTGCCACAAGAACCAAAATATATTTTTCTGAAGGCTTTAGGGGTGCTGAACTCGTATCCGAAATCAGAAAAATTCTATTAGCCTCCGTTATTGGTTCTTGTGGCAAAAAAAAAGTTAAAGGAGAGTGGGCATTTTGGCCCATTGGTGTAACACATTGAGACATACATCAAATGAAAGGTCTCGATGAGTGTACTATTTTTTTGTATGGGCACAAGTCTGTATCTCGTGCAGGGAAAGTGCAGTGATGCATTTTATGTCTAAAAATGTATGCAATAAAATTCAGAAAAGCATACATTTTGACTAGACGCTCGATTACCTTGGTTCAAAGAAATTACATAACTGTGTTGGGAGATCAATTGGGCTATTCCATCACCAGTTTTCACCCATGACGCAATGCATTTTTCGGTTTTTAAAACACTTTTGTATGGGACGTGGCTCATTTGTGTAACACATTGATACATACTTCAAATGAAAGGTCTCGATTATATGGCCAAAAGTCTGTGTCTCGTGCACGGAATGTGCAGTGATGCATTTTATGTTTAAAAATGTATGTAATAAAACTCAGAAAAGCATACATCTTGACTAGATGCTCGATTGACTTGATTCAAAAACATTATAATAACTTTGTTTTGTTAGACTAATCCATCAACTGCTCTAATTTTCAAAAAAAAAATGCATTTATCGGATTTTATGGATTTATGAAATGCAATACCAAAAAATGTTTGAGTTAGTATATGATTTTTTGTACTTTGAAGTCGTATGCGAAACTACCTTGTTGGTTTGAAAGTAATTTTAATATACGATGGTTGTGACTAATTTTTCAAAAATGCAAATCAAACTTTAAGTTATATTACTAATAAAATGTTGGAGTGAATTTAAACTCAAAACCATACCTTTTTTTTGTTCTAAAAACACAAACATGTAAAATAAGCTGTAATATATTTTTGAACATAAAATGCAACACTCCACCTTCCACGAGAAAGAGTTTTGTGTTCATTCAAAGGAATAATGCGCTCATCAGTACCTTTTATTTGATGTAAGTCTCAATGTGTTACATTTATTTTTGAGCATAAAATGCACCACTGCACTTTCCCTGCACGAGATAGAGTCTTTTGTCCATACAAAAAAATAACACGCTCATTAAGATCTTTCATCTAATGTGTGTCTCAATGTGTTACACCAATGATCTACGTCCCATACAAAGTGTTATAAAACCGAAAAATGCATTAAGTCATGGGTGAAAACTGGTGATGGAATAGCCCAATTGAACTTCCAACACAGTTATGTAATGTTTTTGAAACAATTTAATCGAGCATCTAGTCAAAATGTATACCTACTTTTCTGAATTTTTTTACACATATTTTTGAACATAAAATGTATCACTGCACTTTCCCTGCACGAGATACAGACTTGTGCCCATACTAAAAAACAATACACTCATCGAGACCTTTCATTTGATGTATGTCACAATGTGTTACACCGATGGGCCACTTCCCATACAAAAGTGCCCAGTCTCCTTTGGTTGACCAGTGCTATAGCCAAAATATTTAATCTTGAGATATCTCGGGTATTAAAAGAGATATAGGAAAGATTTAAAGAGTTTTTGAAGAAGGAAACCAGTTCTTACTGGGACAGTCACAAATTTCTTTGTAATGAATTACCACACATAAAAACATGACCTCGCAAGCAGCCAAAATGACGTTTTTTGCGGTAATATTTCAAGAATGGAGACCAATCAAACTTTCCTGACTTAGGATTCGAGTTCGGAACCCCAAAAAACTTCAGATTAGTATATCTTGGTTCATGTGGCAAAAACCTTGTTGAATAGTGTTATCGTAATATCTGTATGATTGTTATTTCAACTCGCTATATCTAAAAAAAAAAATGGCCTCATAAATCAACACATAAATATTTCAAATAAGAAAAAACTTTTACCCTCTTGGGGCGCCATCTAGTGTTAAAATAAAAATCTGAAAAAATTAGAGGATTTTTTTTGTTACTTAGAAACAGTTTTTCCACTTAGGAACTTGATTCAAAAATAACGAACGCCCTAATATACAGCCCTATTCTGCTATCCATCGGGAGGAATAATCTCCAAATGTTCACCAATTACTATTCTGCTATTCATCGGGGGGGAATCCAAACTCACGTCGTTAATATCGGTAATGTTGTTCAGTAGGGTGGGTCAAAAAAATCGAAATTCGTTTTTTTGTAGAGCGTTCAGTTTTCTACAAGGATATGTAAAAAAAAATTTGCTAAAAAGTCAATTAATAAAAAATGATTTTTTTCGTAGAAGCTTGATGTAAAAATGGAAAATTGCGAAGCGGAGGACCTTCCCATTAATATTAAGAGCTCATATTTGGTGTGTATATTCTAGAGGTGTCTAGCAATCGATTTTTCGGAGTACGAAATCGAAAAAACGAATTTCGATTTTTTTTGACCCACCCTATTGTTCAGTATGCCCCTACCCACGTGAATGAACTTGCTCCATTCATTTGCAACCCGCATACAAAATGTTGTGGATGTGTCACTTTTGGTTGTAAAAATAAATTCACCATCGTTAAAATTAAACAAAATGTCACTGCTTATAAATTTAAGTAATTACACTGGTCAACAAGGTTTTTGCCACAAGAACCACAATATACTTTTCTAGTATTTTTTGGGGTGCTGAATCCGAATCTGAAGTCAGAAAACTTTGATTGGCCTTCGCTTTTAAAATATTACCGTTAGAAAATGTCAAAAAACCCAATTTTGGCTGTTTTCGAGGTTCTGTTTTTATATGCGGTAATTCATTACAAACAAATTTGTAACGGTTATTATAAGAACATATGTTCTTCTTTCAAAAACTGTTTAAATTTTCCCGATATCTCTTTTATTGCCCGAGATATTTAAAATTTAAGTAGTGGTATTTGATTCAGAAACAACACTGGCCAACCAAATTAAACTTTTTTTGCCACAAGAATCAAAATATACTTTTCTGAAGGTTTTTGGGTTGCTGAACTCGAATCCACAATCAGAAAAATTCTATTAGCCTTCGTTCTTAAAATATTACCGTTATAAAATGCAAAAAAGGGTTTTTTTTATAACGGTTATATTTCAAGAACGGAGGCTAATAGAATTTTTCCGATTGCGGATTTAGGTTCAGCAACTCGAAAACCTTCAGAAAAGTATATTTTTATTCTTGTGGCAAAAATTCTGTGACCAGTGACTTAAACTTTAGATTAAGTTTAGTTTCTCTTTGGCTTATTTAATGAAACTAAAGATATTTCAAGCAATAAAAGAGATATCTGGAAAATTTAAACAGTTTCTGAAAGAAGAATATCTGTTCCTATAATAACCGTTACAAATTTGTTTATAATAATTTACCCCACATAAAAACAGAACCTCGAAAACAGCCAAAATGAGGTTTTTTAGCATTTTATAACGGTAATATTTCAAAAACGGAGGCTAATCAAATTTTTCTGACTTCAGATTCGGATTCAGCACCCCAAAAACTACTAGAAAGTATATTTTGGTCCTTGTGGCAAAAAAAAAGTTAAATTTTGTTGACCAGTGTTATTAATATGTAATCGGTTGTTTTTATTTTTTCCATGCAAAGAAACACGAAACAATTTTTTTTTCTTTCAATTTAATTGATCGCCATTTTTTTTAAAGTTGACGTTCATGTCAAATAGAGGTATGGTAATGCAGTTCAGCCAATGGATAGCCAGAATGGCAAGGTAGAGTTAAAATGAATCGAATGTGTGAATCGGATCTGAGATTCACGTGAATAACAGAATAGGGCTGATAACCTTACTTTTCATTTCTCTCTCGAAAAAAAAAACTTTTTGACCTAGGATATTCAAATAAACTCTTTTGGTTTTTGGTAATCATACCACCGAATTTCAGAGCTATTCGATTTAATTCACAGGATGTTTCGGTGCAAGTCCAAATCCTCCCACTTCACTCGAAAAATACCTTCTCACGAGAAAAATTAAAATAAACTTTTTGTATTCTTAACTTTTTTCATAAAAGCTATTATAATTTTTTTGCTTGCAGGTAGCACTCAGGATGTCATTCGGTTCAGCATTCGAAAATATCTTGAAATAATGGGGCATCAACATTAATTTTGCAACTTGATTGATCATCCATAACTTCCTCCCTTAGTCTTGCACTTTATATGCAGGATTTTTGGGAAAATTTGCTTAACTACAAAGAAAGTTTAAAAGGTTTTGACCTTACACTCGTACACTCTTTTTCACACATATTTTTTTTTCTATCTTAAAGTACTTTAATTCATCCGTACACAAAAGGTACATAACTAGATAATTTATTTTTTTATTGAAACAATAGTTAATAATGGAGAAACCCTTTTTAAATTCATACACTGTTTAAGAGTACTAACCCTATGCGTAGCGACTATGGTTATAAAGAAAATGTTCAAGGAAACGGTTTAAACAGCTCCATTTTATGCGGTCAAAAAACAAGCGTATCAATTTTCAAATTAGTTTTGTAAAAAAAAAAAACAAAAAAAAATTCAAAGCACAACACAACTTCAAAGAATAAACTCAATACAACATATCGAGGAGCTTAATTTTAGCAGCCCACAATACAAAATGCATTGAGGTCGATAATAGACTTTAGTATATTACACACACTAGGATTGAAAAACTACGCCCCTTAACGTTAAAGCTGATTAAAAACAAAAAGAAAATCAAATAATGCGAAAAACCAGGGTAAATCATACAGTTCTTCTGCTAAAACAGGAGAGAAAGATTCATTTAGATATATCAATATGAGCCTGTTCCATTTTGAGATATTTTTTCATTGCGTTAGAGCTTAGAGACAGACCTTTAATTATTAAGTTGGTAGTGATCTGTCGAGGAAATTTGAGTAAATTTGAAAGTTTAGGCATTTAAAGTTTAGGTAGGTAAAAAGTTCTGACCGCGGAAGAAAAGGCAAAATTGACGCGTTGCATTCCGAAGGTTTTTCATGAGAAGCTATGCCAAAAAAAATAAGTGACCATGTCATGAGAAATTATTAAAAAAAAAAAAAAACAACTCCTCATAAGCTAAAACAAAAGAAGCTTTAACACATCAGGACGACTTCCTTATTTATGATCTCGATGTCGGTGTTTTTGCATTTGCTTGTACCAGGAGTTTTTAGGTTACCTTTCTTCTTACTTCGTTAACATCTAGCAATAAAAGAAAATTAATTGAATCTATCCACAATCAAAATTAAAGAAAAAGCTGGGATATTTGAGTGCTAAACATCTAAAGTTAAAAAAACTCAAAAACAGCCTCCACTAAACGCCACCGTTAGAGGTTTCAGTTCTCACGCCTTGACATGACGTGAAATACAAGTCCTGGAAGTATGCTAAAATGGCAAAATGTTTTCGGAGAGCCATTTAGTTCTACGGGGTATTCGATTTGAATTTAGTTTCCAACAAGATGACGGGAGTTTCTTTTCTCGTGTGAATGTAAGATTTCTTGCTGACGAAAATGTGGAATTGTTGCCGTGGCAACCTAATTCCCCTAATCTCAATTTTTTTTGGTCCTAAGATATGCGTTTTATTTCAAGTAAAGCTCAGGAACTCCTTCCTTCTTTTTATAAAAAATAAAAAAAAACTTAAGTCAAATATTGCTTATTTACACTGATGAAAGAAAGTTGCGCATTTGTGTGAAATGCAAACTTGCATAGAAACTGCTAAACTAACGTGTCATATAATAAACAAAAATAAATGCTTACCCTATTATGGCGCCAACTCCAGACTAATCCATTTGGCGCCTTAATTATCTACCTTTTTCGTATTGGCATTGCTTTTTTTTTAAACGCTATTCGTATTGACGTTGTATCTAACGTTTTCGTTGTGCGCTTTTCTCTGCCCTTTTTCTTTTTACCATTCTCCGAACAATTATATCTTAAAAGCACATGATTTATTGGAAATGTAAACAAAAACTTTGCATCGCATTTCACACGTATTGAATCGCTCTTTACCAAAACAACAACTTCCACAATAAATGTGCGCATATTACCGCTCGGCAAAATTAAATGGTGATAGCGTGCGCTGAGTGATAGGCATTGGCCAGTTTCATAATGGGAAATGATAGGGAGAGATAGAGACCGTTTAATGACATATTGGTGCCTATAACATTCTACGTAAAGGGCCCATTTTAATAAATAAAATATACATGATTAATAAACAATTAAAATTTTGTGTGGAAGTGTATGACCTTGGCTTACTTAAAATCGTACAAAAAGGCCTATTACACTGGGGCAACAAGGGTTTAGTTTTATTAAGTTTGATAATTTTTGCGAAGGTTTTTGAGATACTCTCGTAACAAAAGCTCAAAAATAGCTTAATAGTGGTTTATAGTGGTTTTGTTTTAGGACCAAAACAATACTTTTGGGTGCCCTGAATTTGAATCCGAAATCAGAATTTTTCTATTAGTTAAAGTTTTCGAGATAATTTCGTTATAAAATCTCAATAATCGATTTTTTGCTAAATATTAAGCATTTCCCTAGAGCAACACGCCGAAAAAAAATTTGTATGGTGTGACAAACAAAATATTAAAATTTAAAAAAAAAAAACAGGGGTTTTCGGAGCAAAAAACAAAAAAAAAACATTTAGTCGAACTGTTGTTTGTTTATTTCTGTTTGAACAAAAGCATCTATTTGTGTATGTTTGTATTTTACAAGAACTGTATTCAATCGAAAACTGTAAGGATTTGGGATGAACAAGTTACCAAATGCTGATTACTGTCGGGACACATGTCTCTCAAGTTAGCAGAGCAAGGTCAGCAGAACATATGTTTTGTTATTGGATCTTTTAGTGCTTATTAAGTGCTAATTAAGTGCCCCAAAATTAAATTAAGTGCTCCACTACTTTTGGAGAAAATTAATGTTCTGCTAACTTGATTTAAAGTTAGCAGAGCAATTACCAGAAAATGCCCTAAACTGCTCGTAGAAAAATCGGGTTTGGTATAATATTTAGGTGCTAATTAAGTGCTCTACGAATCCCAAAAAAAATTTCCAAAAAAAAATTTTTTTCCAAAAATAATTTTTTTTCTGTGATTTTCGAAAAAAAAATTTTTTTTTTTTCAAACTCTCTTAAATAATTAAGTGCTTAACTAATATAAGTTAAGTACCCCATTTTCCGAAGAATTTTCCGAGATTTTCCATTAAAAAAAAATATTTTCATTTTCCATACAAATTCATGTTCTGCTAACTTGAATTTTGATTTTTTCAAAAAATTCCACTTTTTTCGACAAAATTCGAATTGAATAATTAAGTGCTCGACTAATTTGAATTAAGTGCTCCATTTTCCGAAGAATTTTCTGAGATTAAAAAAAAAAAAAATTGTCATTTTCCATACAAATTCGTGTTCTGCTAACTTGAATTTTGATTTTCTCAAAAAATAAATTTTTTTTTGACAAAATTCAAATGGAGTAATTAAGTGCTCGACTAATTTGAATTAAGTACCTCAAGTAGCACACTGGTGTATAAATCAGTGTAAATTCATTAATTTTGGTGTAAAATTGAGGAAATTGAAAAAATATGGTGTATTTCTCAAAATTATTGGTATACAAATTATACCACTGTCTTTTCTGTAAAAAATTTCAACATTTTTTTAAGATTCCGTGCAAAAAATACACCGATATTCAATTGTTTTTATAATATACCACTAATGGTGCATAAAATTAATCGATTTTGAAATCAACCAAAACGGTATATTTTGTACACTCTCTTTGGTGTAGGAAGTACACCCTGTGGACATAAAATTCACCAGAATGCAAAAGTGGGAGACGACATATTTTTCAATGGCCGCCATTAAAAAAAAGAAGACAGCGATTAAATATTTTACTATAATAGTATATTTATTGACCTAATTATCCCGAATTCTTGGTTTTTTCGCTTCGGTATATTATATTATAAAAAAAAAACTCTTCTAAAAAAATGTAAAAGCAACAAAAAAAATTATAATTTTTGAAAAACTGATTTTTAAAATCGAAAAAAAATCATTAATTCACTGACATTTTTGAGGCGCTCGATTTTTAGAGGGGGTAGTATCTAAAATTAGTAGACAGAATGTGTTTCGTTTTAAAATTAGGCAAACAAATTCATATTTAACCATTAGTTTCTAATGGCAATATTATGAAAGTGAATAAAAATTCATTTTCATTTATTTCATAAGAAATGGTGTGAATTAGAATTCATCAAACTGTTTGAGGTAAAAAATAAACTTTGGCTCAAATTTTAAATCAGAATAATTTAAATGGTGTATTTTATCCATAGATTTATTGTGTATTTTTCAATTTCAAAGGGATAATTTTCACCAAAAACCAGATCATTTAATATACCACTAGCGCCATTTATACACCAAAATCGGTATATTTTTTAAACCACCGGAGTTTATTATATACGAGAAAATGGTGTATTTTTTATATTGAAAATGTATATCACGAAAGTGCAAAAAATACACCAAATATTTTGGTGTATTTTAGACTTTTGTGCTACTTGAGACCCCATTTTCCGAAGAATTTTCCGAGATTTTCCATTAAAAAAAAATATTTTCATTTTCCATACAAATTCGTGTTCTGCTAACTTAAATTTTGATTTTCTCAAAAAATAAATTTTTTTTGACAAAATTCAAATGGAGTAATTAAGTGCTCGACTAATTTGAATTAAGTACCCCATTTTCCGAAGAATTTTCCGAGATTTTTCATTAAAAAAAATATTTGCATTTTCCATACAAATTCGTGTTCTGCTAACTTGAATTTTGATTTTCTCAAAAAATAATTTTTTTTTTGACAAAATTCAAATGGAGTAATTAAGTGCTCGACTAATTTGAATTAAGTACCCCATTTTCCGAAGAATTTTCCGAGATTTTCCATTAAAAAAAAAATATTTTCATTTTCCATACAAATTCATGTTCTGCTAACTTGAATTTTGATTTTTTCAAAAAATTCCACTTTTTTCGACAAAATTCGAATTGAATAATTAAGTGCTCGACTAATTTGAATTAAGTGCTCCATTTTCCGAAGAATTTTCCGAGATTAAAAAAAAAAATTGTCATTTTCCATACAAATTCGTGTTCTGCTAACTTAAATTTTGATTTTCTCAAAAAATAAATTTTTTTTTGACAAAATTCAAATGGAGTAATTAAGTGCTCGACTAATTTGAATTAAGTACCCCATTTTCCGAAGAATTTTCCGAGATTTTTCATTAAAAAAAAATATTTTAATTTTTCATACAAATTCGTGTTCTGCTAACTTGAATTTTGATTTTCTCAAAAAATAAATTTTTTTTTGACAAAATTCAAATGGAGTAATTAAGTGCTCGACTAATTTGAATTAAGTACCCCATTTTCCGAAGAATTTTCCGAGATTTTCCATTAAAAAAAAAATATTTTCATTTTCCATACAAATTCATGTTCTGCTAACTTGAATTTTGATTTTCTCAAAAAATAAATTTTTTTTGACAAAATCAAAATTTAAGTTAGCAGAACACGAATTTGTATGAAAAATTAAAATATTTTTTTTTTAATGGAAAATCTCGGAAAATTCTTCGGAAAATGGGGTACTTAATTCAAATTAGTCGAGCACTTAATTACTCCATTTGAATTTTGTCAAAAAAAAATTTATTTTTTGAGAAAATCAAAATTCAAGTTAGCAGAACACGAATTTGTATGGAAAATGACAATTTTTTTTTTTAATCTCGGAAAATTCTTCGGAAAATGGAGCACTTAATTCAAATTAGTCGAGCATTTAATTATTCAATTCGAATTTTGTCGAAAAAAGTGGAATTTTTTGAAAAAATCAAAATTCAAGTTAGCAGAACATGAATTTGTATGGAAAATGAAAATATTTTTTTTTTAATGGAAAATCTCGGAAAATTCTTCGGAAAATGGGGTACTTAATTCAAATTAGTCGAGCACTTAATTACTCCATTTGAACTTTGTCAAAAAAAAATTTTTTTTTTGAGAAAATCAAAATTCAAGTTAGCAGAACACGAATTTGTATGGAAAATGCAAATATTTTTGTTTTAATGAAAAATCTCGGAAAATTCTTCGGAAAATGGGGTACTTAATTCAAATTAGTCGAGCACTTAATTACTCCATTTGAATTTTGTCAAAAAAAAATTTATTTTTTGAGAAAATCAAAATTCAAGTTAGCAGAACACGAATTTGTATGGAAAATGACAATTTTTTTTTTTTAATCTCGGAAAATTCTTCGGAAAATGGAGCACTTAATTCAAATTAGTCGAGCACTTAATTATTCAATTCGAATTTTGTCGAAAAAAGTGGAATTTTTTGAGAAAATCAAAATTTAAGTTAGCAGAACACGAATTTGTATGGAAAATGAAAATATTTTTTTTTTAATGGAAAATCTCGGAAAATTCTTCGGAAAATGGGGTACTTAATTCAAATTAGTCGAGCACTTAATTACTCCATTTGAATTTTGTCAAAAAAAAATTTATTTTTTGAGAAAATCAAAATTCAAGTTAGCAGAACACGAATTTGTATGGAAAATGACAATTTTTTTTTTTTTTAATCTCGGAAAATTCTTCGGAAAATGGAGCACTTAATTCAAATTAGTCGAGCACTTAATTATTCAATTCGAATTTTGTCGAAAAAAGTGGAATTTTTTGAGAAAATCAAAATTTAAGTTAGCAGAACACGAATTTGTATGGAAAATGAAAATATTTTTTTTTTAATGGAAAATCTCGGAAAATTCTTCGGAAAATGGGGTACTTAATTCAAATTAGTCGAGCACTTAATTACTCCATTTGAATTTTGTCAAAAAAAAATTTATTTTTTGAGAAAATCAAAATTCAAGTTAGCAGAACACGAATTTGTATGGAAAATGCAAATATTTTTTTTTAATGAAAAATCTCGGAAAATTCTTCGGAAAATGGGGTACTTAATTCAAATTAGTCGAGCACTTAATTACTCCATTTGAATTTTGTCAAAAAAAATTTATTTTTTGAGAAAATCAAAATTTAAGTTAGCAGAACACGAATTTGTATGAAAAATTAAAATATTTTTTTTTAATGAAAAATCTCGGAAAATTCTTCGGAAAATGGGGTACTTAATTCAAATTAGTCGAGCACTTAATTATTCAATTCGAATTTTGTCGAAAAAAGTGGAATTTTTTGAGAAAATCAAAATTTAAGTTAGCAGAACACGAATTTGTATGGAAAATGAAAATATTTTTTTTTTAATGGAAAATCTCGGAAAATTCTTCGGAAAATGGGGTACTTAATTCAAATTAGTCGAGCACTTAATTACTCCATTTGAATTTTGTCAAAAAAAAATTTATTTTTTGAGAAAATCAAAATTCAAGTTAGCAGAACACGAATTTGTATGGAAAATGACAATTTTTTTTTTTTTTAATCTCGGAAAATTCTTCGGAAAATGGGGTACTTAATTCAAATTAGTCGAGCACTTAATTATTCAATTCGAATTTTGTCGAAAAAAGTGGAATTTTTTGAGAAAATCAAAATTTAAGTTAGCAGAACACGAATTTGTATGGAAAATGAAAATATTTTTTTTTTAATGGAAAATCTCGGAAAATTCTTCGGAAAATGGGGTACTTAATTCAAATTAGTCGAGCACTTAATTACTCCATTTGAATTTTGTCAAAAAAAAATTTATTTTTTGAGAAAATCAAAATTCAAGTTAGCAGAACACGAATTTGTATGGAAAATGACAATTTTTTTTTTTTTTAATCTCGGAAAATTCTTCGGAAAATGGAGCACTTAATTCAAATTAGTCGAGCACTTAATTATTCAATTCGAATTTTGTCAAAAAAAGTGGAATTTTTTGAAAAAATCAAAATTCAAGTTAGCAGAACATGAATTTGTATGGAAAATGAAAATATTTTTTTTTTAATGGAAAATCTCGGAAAATTCTTCGGAAAATGGGGTACTTAATTCAAATTAGTCGAGCACTTAATTACTCCATTTGAATTTTGTCAAAAAAAAATTTATTTTTTGAGAAAATCAAAATTCAAGTTAGCAGAACACGAATTTGTATGGAAAATGCAAATATTTTTTTTTAATGAAAAATCTCGGAAAATTCTTCGGAAAATGGGGTACTTAATTCAAATTAGTCGAGCACTTAATTACTCCATTTGAATTTTGTCAAAAAAAAATTTATTTTTTGAGAAAATCAAAATTCAAGTTAGCAGAACACGAATTTGTATGGAAAATGACAATTTTTTTTTTTTTTAATCTCGGAAAATTCTTCGGAAAATGGAGCACTTAATTCAAATTAGTCGAGCACTTAATTATTCAATTCGAATTTTGTCGAAAAAAGTGGAATTTTTTGAAAAAATCAAAATTCAAGTTAGCAGAACATGAAAATATTTTTTTTTTAATGGAAAATCTCGGAAAATTCTTCGGAAAATGGGGGTACTTAATTCAAATTAGTCGAGCACTTAATTACTCCATTTGAATTTTGTCAAAAAAAAATTTATTTTTTGAGAAAATCAAAATTCAAGTTAGCAGAACACGAATTTGTATGGAAAATGCAAATATTTTTTTTTAATGAAAAATCTCGGAAAATTCTTCGGAAAATGGGGTACTTAATTCAAATTAGTCGAGCACTTAATTACTCCATTTGAATTTTGTCAAAAAAAAATTTATTTTTTGAGAAAATCAAAATTCAAGTTAGCAGAACACGAATTTGTATGGAAAATGCAAATATTTTTTTTAATGAAAAATCTCGGAAAATTCTTCGGAAAATGGGGTACTTAATTCAAATTAGTCGAGCACTTAATTACTCCATTTGAATTTTGTCAAAAAAAATTTATTTTTTGAGAAAATCAAAATTTAAGTTAGCAGAACACGAATTTGTATGGAAAATGAAAATATTTTTTTTTAATGGAAAATCTCGGAAAATTCTTCGGAAAATGGGGTACTTAATTCAAATTAGTCGAGCACTTAATTACTCCATTTGAATTTTGTCAAAAAAAAATTTATTTTTTGAGAAAATCAAAATTCAAGTTAGCAGAACACGAATTTGTATGGAAAATGCAAATATTTTTTTTTAATGAAAAATCTCGGAAAATTCTTCGGAAAATGGGGTACTTAATTCAAATTAGTCGAGCACTTAATTACTCCATTTGAATTTTGTCAAAAAAAAATTTATTTTTTGAGAAAATCAAAATTCAAGTTAGCAGAACACGAATTTGTATGGAAAATGACAATTTTTTTTTTTTTTAATCTCGGAAAATTCTTCGGAAAATGGGGTAGGTACTTAATTCAAATTAGTCGAGCACTTAATTATTCAATTCGAATTTTGTCGAAAAAAGTGGAATTTTTTGAGAAAATCAAAATTTAAGTTAGCAGAACACGAATTTGTATGGAAAATGAAAATATTTTTTTTTTAATGGAAAATCTCGGAAAATTCTTCGGAAAATGGGGTACTTAATTCAAATTAGTCGAGCACTTAATTACTCCATTTGAATTTTGTCAAAAAAAAATTTATTTTTTGAGAAAATCAAAATTCAAGTTAGCAGAACACGAATTTGTATGGAAAATGACAATTTTTTTTTTTTTTAATCTCGGAAAATTCTTCGGAAAATGGAGCACTTAATTCAAATTAGTCGAGCACTTAATTATTCAATTCGAATTTTGTCGAAAAAAGTGGAATTTTTTGAAAAAATCAAAATTCAAGTTAGCAGAACATGAATTTGTATGGAAAATGAAAATATTTTTTTTTTAATGGAAAATCTCGGAAAATTCTTCGGAAAATGGGGTACTTAATTCAAATTAGTCGAGCACTTAATTACTCCATTTGAATTTTGTCAAAAAAAAATTTATTTTTTGAGAAAATCAAAATTCAAGTTAGCAGAACACGAATTTGTATGGAAAATGCAAATATTTTTTTTTAATGAAAAATCTCGGAAAATTCTTCGGAAAATGGGGTACTTAATTCAAATTAGTCGAGCACTTAATTACTCCATTTGAATTTTGTCAAAAAAAAATTTATTTTTTGAGAAAATCAAAATTCAAGTTAGCAGAACACGAATTTGTATGGAAAATGACAATTTTTTTTTTTTTTAATCTCGGAAAATTCTTCGGAAAATGGAGCACTTAATTCAAATTAGTCGAGCACTTAATTATTCAATTCGAATTTTGTCGAAAAAAGTGGAATTTTTTGAAAAAATCAAAATTCAAGTTAGCAGAACATGAAAATATTTTTTTTTTAATGGAAAATCTCGGAAAATTCTTCGGAAAATGGGGTACTTAATTCAAATTAGTCGAGCACTTAATTACTCCATTTGAATTTTGTCAAAAAAAAATTTATTTTTTGAGAAAATCAAAATTCAAGTTAGCAGAACACGAATTTGTATGGAAAATGCAAATATTTTTTTTTAATGAAAAATCTCGGAAAATTCTTCGGAAAATGGGGTACTTAATTCAAATTAGTCGAGCACTTAATTACTCCATTTGAATTTTGTCAAAAAAAAATTTATTTTTTGAGAAAATCAAAATTCAAGTTAGCAGAACACGAATTTGTATGGAAAATGCAAATATTTTTTTTAATGAAAAATCTCGGAAAATTCTTCGGAAAATGGGGTACTTAATTCAAATTAGTCGAGCACTTAATTACTCCATTTGAATTTTGTCAAAAAAAATTTATTTTTTGAGAAAATCAAAATTTAAGTTAGCAGAACACGAATTTGTATGGAAAATGAAAATATTTTTTTTTAATGGAAAATCTCGGAAAATTCTTCGGAAAATGGGGTACTTAATTCAAATTAGTCGAGCACTTAATTACTCCATTTGAATTTTGTCAAAAAAAAATTTATTTTTTGAGAAAATCAAAATTCAAGTTAGCAGAACACGAATTTGTATGGAAAATGCAAATATTTTTTTTTAATGAAAAATCTCGGAAAATTCTTCGGAAAATGGGGTACTTAATTCAAATTAGTCGAGCACTTAATTACTCCATTTGAATTTTGTCAAAAAAAAATTTATTTTTTGAGAAAATCAAAATTCAAGTTAGCAGAACACGAATTTGTATGGAAAATGACAATTTTTTTTTTTTTTAATCTCGGAAAATTCTTCGGAAAATGGAGCACTTAATTCAAATTAGTCGAGCACTTAATTATTCAATTCGAATTTTGTCGAAAAAAGTGGAATTTTTTGAAAAAATCAAAATTCAAGTTAGCAGAACATGAAAATATTTTTTTTTTAATGGAAAATCTCGGAAAATTCTTCGGAAAATGGGGGTACTTAATTCAAATTAGTCGAGCACTTAATTACTCCATTTGAATTTTGTCAAAAAAAAATTTATTTTTTGAGAAAATCAAAATTCAAGTTAGCAGAACACGAATTTGTATGGAAAATGCAAATATTTTTTTTTAATGAAAAATCTCGGAAAATTCTTCGGAAAATGGGGTACTTAATTCAAATTAGTCGAGCACTTAATTACTCCATTTGAATATTGTCAAAAAAAAATTTATTTTTTGAGAAAATCAAAATTCAAGTTAGCAGAACACGAATTTGTATGAAAAATTAAAATATTTTTTTTTTTATGGAAAATCTCGGAAAATTCTTCCGAAAATGGGGTACTTAATTCAATTTAGTCGAGCACTTAATAATTACTCCATTTGAATTTTGTCAAAAAAAAATTTATTTTTTGAGAAAATCAAAATTTAAGTTAGCAGAACACGAATTTGTATGGAAAATGACAATTTTTTTTTTTTAATCTCGGAAAATTCTTCGGAAAATGGAGCACTTAATTCAAATTAGTCGAGCACTTAATTACTCCATTTGAATTTTGTCAAAAAAAATTTATTTTTTGAGAAAATCAAAATTTAAGTTAGCAGAACACGAATTTGTATGAAAAATTAAAATATTTTTTTTTTAATGGAAAATCTCGGAAAATTCTTCGGAAAATGGGGTACTTAATTCAAATTAGTCGAGCACTTAATTACTCCATTTGAATTTTGTCAAAAAAAAATTTATTTTTTGAGAAAATCAAAATTCAAGTTAGCAGAACACGAATTTGTATGGAAAATGCAAATATTTTTTTTTAATGAAAAATCTCGGAAAATTCTTCGGAAAATGGGGTACTTAATTCAAATTAGTCGAGCACTTAATTACTCCATTTGAATATTGTCAAAAAAAAATTTATATTTTGAGAAAATCAAAATTCAAGAACACGAATTTGTATGGAAAATGACAATTTTTTTTTTTTTTTTAATCTCGGAAAATTCTTCGGAAAATGGAGCACTTAATTCAAATTAGTGGAGCACTTAATTATGCAATTCGAATTTTGTCGAAAAAAGTGGAATTTTTTGAAAAAATCAAAATTCAAGTTAGCAGAACATGAATTTGTATGGAAAATGAAAATATTTTTTTTTTAATGGAAAATCTCGGAAAATTCTTCGGAAAATGGGGTACTTAATTCAAATTAGTCGAGCACTTAATTACTCCATTTGAATTTTGTCAAAAAAAATTTATTTTTTGAGAAAATCAAAATTTAAGTTAGCAGAACACGAATTTGTATGAAAAATTAAAATATTTTTTTTTAATGAAAAATCTCGGAAAATTCTTCGGAAAATGGGGTACTTAATTCAAATTAGTCGAGCACTTAATTATTCAATTCGAATTTTGTCGAAAAAAGTGGAATTTTTTGAAAAAATCAAAATTCAAGTTAGCAGAACATGAATTTGTATGGAAAATGAAAATATTTTTTTTTAATGGAAAATCTCGGAAAATTCTTCGGAAAATGGGGGTACTTAACTTATATTAGTTAAGCACTTAATTATTTAAGAGAGTTTGAAAAAAAAAAAATTTTTTTTTCGAAAATCACAGAAAAAAAATTATTTTTGGAAAAAAAATTTTTTTTGGAAATTTTTTTTGGGATTCGTAGAGCACTTAATTAGCACCTAAATATTATACCAAACCCGATTTTTCTACGAGCAGTTTAGGGCATTTTCTGGTAATTGCTCTGCTAACTTTAAATCAAGTTAGCAGAACATTAATTTTCTCCAAAAGTAGTGGAGCACTTAATTTAATTTTGGGGCACTTAATTAGCACTTAATAAGCACTAAAAGATCCAATAACAAAACATATGTTCTGCTGACCTTGCTCTGCTAACTTGAGAGACATTCGGGACACCCCGTATAATGAATGTCACTCTAAGGTTAGAATATATTCTGGAAAATCACAGAAGTTCTAATGGTCTTGAAAACTGGAAAACCATAACACGAAAAGAAATCGTTTCACTTCTTCATGTAATATCGAATATTTTTGAGAGAATATTTCTTCAGTCAGCCAATAATGGAAAAGAAAGGTCTTATATGTACCTCAACAAAAGTCCAAATTTATTAGCAAGCACTCGACAATAGATCAAGTGCATTATAATCACCGATGTCATTGAGAAAGCTCTTGAAGAAAAGAAAATTTGTACAGCGGTCTTTTTATGTGTCTCAAGCTCATTAAAAAGTATGGCACAGTATGCCTCACATTCAAATTAAGTCAAATCTTGCCTGAAGAACGCTATACCATTCTTAGAGAACATCTAGAGAACAGAATTTTCCGCGTAAGGCAGGGAAATACTGGCTGGGGTACCACAAGTTAGTATTCTAGGTCCCAATAATGAGGTTTATGTTACATCATCAAGAGAGATCCTTTGAACATTATGTTGTGTATGTAATGTGTTGCCAATGTAAAATATTTTATCAAACATCGAGAAAAATGGATATTTTGATAAGATTCTGCTTTTTATAGTTGAGTGTTTTCATATGTTGATAAATATAATGATAAGGCTCTTAAGCCAAAAACCTTTTATAATTGTTTCAGGATGATTTAAAATGATCATTTCAAGCAAGTAATTTTCTAAAACATTGTGGCTAATAATGAAATAAACTGAAAAGTTAGCTTTCTTATCACTAAATGCGGCCCTGATAATTGCGTTCAATTCAAAAAGTCTAATAATATTATGACGAAGAGTCGGAGTACTTTTGCAGTATTTAATCACTAAACTCGCATTGGTGACTGGTATGCGATTGTGAAGCCCAAGCCATAGGAAGGAGCAAAACAATTTAGTTTTCTTCTTCTTTATTCGCCACCATAGAATACCAAGTTTAAGTGTGTTTTCATACACATTTATTATTGAATTGAAGTAAATTTCATATATTCTATACAATTCATTAATATATATACTGAAGATATTTGATTTGAAAATGTAAGGGCGTTTTTAAAATTATTTCCTTGGACTAGGGGATTCCATGTACCTGGGTAAATTTTCGTTTTTTGTTTGTTTTGTTTTCTACAATTATTGTTATCTTGCTTGATAAATTAGTTTCGGAAAAACACGTAAAAACCTCATACGCAAATAAATATAATTAAAGGTGCTATTTGTAAAATGCATCAATTTGGAGATTCGCTGTTAAAAATCGTCTTCAAAGGCAAAGAAAGTTATTAATGTTTTTTTTTTTTTTTTGTTAAAAACATCTCTTACGATTTTGATATGTGTGGGATGTCGTTTTTTTGCAAAATTACAACTAATTTAATTGATTCAAAAAAATTGTTCTATTCGAACAAGAATAAACAACTTTTTATTTAAAATATTGCCAAAAGTTTGTTCTTGATTTCTTGTATCAAAAGAGTGTTCTAATCAAATCTAATATTACCAAAAAAATGGGGTTTTCGTCACATCGTCCTTCCGTCTGTGCATCCGTCTGAACATTAAGACACAGCTCAAAAGAGAAGATGGAATTGGTTAAAATTTGGTACCTACGAATGATTATCGTGTAATTTTTAAGTGTCTTTTTCTTGGGAAAGGCTGGATATATACTTTGATTATGCGTGTACCTATACGTTTTAAAAGCATAGGTATAGTATCTGTCTACAGACAGATACTTCTTATTTATTTTATTATTTTCAATAAATTTTGAAAACAAAAGATTTGGAAAATTTGTTTTAATTTTTTTTTATTTCCATATTTGTTTCAACTGATTTTTTGTTTTTTTTCCATACTAACAAATCAGAAGCTTATCTATTAACAAGAATGCGGAAAATGTTATTTCAGTTGAATTAAATAAAATTTTAGTATGTTGTAGTTCACGTGATGCTCATAAAAACTCTCAATGGGTGTAACTCCCTTGATGTCCGTCAAGTTAGCATTACCATTTTCGAATTTCGAAAATCTAATGATGCAGTTAATTGTCGTGAATTTGTCGTGAAAGAAAAAAATTTGTCGCGCGCGTTTTTTTAAAATAAACCCTGGTAGTGCTAACTTGACAGTCAAGTTTGCATTACCACCCCTCAAAATGTCTCAAAACGAATTCTAAAACGAAAACTGAGTATGCAATTAATTGTCGTGATTTTGTCGTAGAAAAGTGGCATACTCAAAAAAAAAAATTAAAATTTTTTTTTTAAAAATAACCCCTGGTAGTGCTAACTTGACAGTCAAGTTAGCACTACCACCCCTCCAAAATCTCAATACGAGCTTTAAATGGAAAAAAAAGTATGCCAATAATTGTTGTGTTTTTGTCGTAGACAGAGGGCATTAAAAAAAAATTTGTCGCGTCATTATTTTGGAAATTAGGCCCCCTAAACTGAATTTCATACAAAGGGAATTTTTTCTTTTTCAAAATGCCTAATTGCTTTAAATTTTTCCATAATCTACTGTTTCTCGATGATTTTTAATAGATTATGCAAAATACAAATTTTTTCCACCCTTATTTTGGAAATAATGCTCAATTAAGTGAATTACCCAAACCTAGCACTTCCATATGAAAAATGAAATACCAAAACCTAGCACTACCATATGAAATTTTTTTGTTTATGGGACTTTTTGATAAAAATTTGTTATAAACAATTGTCGTAAAACGTCTACTATCAAATTCAGCCATAAAAAAAATTGTCGCGTCCTTACTTTAGCAACCAGACCCCCTTAACTGAGGCAACTAAAATCAGAATTTTTTTTTTTTTATTTTGATTTTTTTTTCATTATTAATGCTTATTTCCTATAAATTTTGCCATAATCTATCGTAACTCGACGACTTTTAACAAATTATGCCAAAAAATAATTTGTCGCGCCCTTATTTTGGAAGAAACACCCAAAATGGTGAATTACCAAAAGTTAGCACTACCATATGAAAACTTTTTGTTTATTGGACTTTTTGATGAAAATTTGTTATAAAAAATTGTCGTAAAACGTCTACTATCAAATTCAGCCATACAAAAATTTGTCGCGTCCTTACTTTAGCAACCAGACCCTCTTAACTGAGGCAACTAAAATCAGATTTTTTTTTTAATTTTGATTTTTTTTCTTTATTAATGCTTATTTCCTATAAATTTTGCCATAATCTATCGTAACTCGACGACTTTCAACAAATTATGCCAAAAAATAATTTGTCGCGCCCTTATTTTGGAAGAAACACCCAAAATGGTGAATTACCAAAAGTTAGCACTACCATATGAAAAATTTTTGTTTATTGGACTTTTTGATGAAAATTTGTTATAAACAATTGTCGTAAAACGTCTACTATCAAATTCAGCCATAAAAAAATTTGTCGCGTCCTTACTTTAGCAACCAGACCCCCTTAACTGAGGCAACTAAAATCAGAATTTTTTTTTTTTTATTTTGATTTTTTTTTCATTATTAATGCTTATTTCCTATAAATTTTGCCATAATCTATCGTAACTCGACGACTTTTAACAAATTATCCCAAAAAATAATTTGTCGCGCCCTTATTTTGGAAGAAACACCCAAAATGGTGAATTACCAAAAGTTAGCACTACCATATGAAAACTTTTTGTTTATTGGACTTTTTGATGAAAATTTGTTATACAAAATTGTCGTAAAACGTCTACTATCAAATTCAGCCATAAAAAAAATTGTCGCGTCCTTACTTTAGCAACCAGACCCTCTTAACTGATGCAACTAAAATCAGAATTTTTTTTTTTAATTTTGATTTTTTTTCTTTATTAATGCTTATTCCCTATAAATTTTGCCATAATCTATCGTAACTCGACGACTTTCAACAAATTATGCCAAAAAATAATTTGTCGCGCCCTTATTTTGGAAGAAACACCCAAAATGGTGAATTACCAAAAGTTAGCACAACCATATGAAAACTTTTTGTTTATTGGACTTTTTGATGAAAATTTGTTATAAAAAATTGTCGTAAAACGTCTACTATCAAATTCAGCCATAAAAAAATTTGTCGCGTCCTTACTTAAGCAACCAGACCCCCTTAACTGAGGCAACTAAAATCAGAATTTTTTTTTTATTTTGATTTTTTTTTTCATTATAAATGCTTATTTCCTATTAATTTTGCCATAATCTATCGTAACTCAACGACTTTCAACAAATTATGCCAAAAAATAATTTGTCGCGCCCTTATTTTGGAAGAAACACCCAAAATGGTGAATTACCAAAAGTTAGCACTACCATATGAAAACTTTTTGTTTATTGGACTTTTTGATGAAAATTTGTTATAAAAAATTGTCGTAAAACGTCTACTATCAAATTCAGCCATAAAAAAATTTGTCGCGTCCTTACTTTAGCAACCAGACCCTCTTAACTGAGGCAACTAAAATCAGATTTTTTTTTTAATTTTGATTTTTTTTCTTTATTAATGCTTATTTCCTATAAATTTTGCCATAATCTATCGTAACTCGTCGACTTTTAACAAATTATACCAAAAAATAATTTTTCGAGCCCTTATTTAGGAAGAAACACCCAAAATGGTGAATTACCAAAAGTTAGCACTACAATATGAAAACTTTTTGTTTTAAACGCGCGCGACAAATTTTTTTCTTTCACGACAAATTTACGACAAATTCACGACAATTAACTGCATCATTAGATTTTCGAAATTCGAAAATGGTAATGCTAACTTGACGGACATACTCCCTTGTATACCAACTATACTCCTTCCTTCAGCTTTTTCACCCTATTTGTACCATTGGGTTTTATTTAATCTTGTTTTTTGTGAGAAGATCGCAAAAACGTTGAAATAGAAAAAAAAAAAAAAACATATGTATACTTATGTAAGTTTAGGGGACATAATTGAAATTAACTTCTTATTTGTCCAACTAATATTGCACCTACTTATCGATATTCTCTTATTTATATTTCCATAATTCCATATCGTTCCTCGCAATTGTTGCCAACCCAAAAATCACATGTCATAGCTTAACATAACTTTAGAATTCGTAACTCTAGTTTTTCGTAACTTCGGTTTCGCGTAACTTTGACGGCCGTAACTCTGTCGCGCGTAACTCTGTTATTCGTAACTCCGTTACCATTTCACAATTTTTACATCAGTTCTTACTTAATGTTTTAATAATGTTTTTCGAAGCTTTAAGCAAATTCATTTATTAACAAAGATCTATATTTTAGAGAATAAGATAAAAAGTTGTAAAGGGAAGAGAAGTTGTTACCATTTAACACATTATAAAATTCTTTAGTGGACAAAGACTCTTTTCCAAAACAAGCAAGTCTCGAACTCTTATAAATTGGGCATCTACCAATAAGGTGATATGTATTTTCTACTTCATCCATGTTACATATTGAACAAATACCAAGTGTATCTTTTTTAAATGCTCTAGCATTAATATTTAATAAGCCACCTCTAGCTCTAAGAATTAAGCTCACCAGGTAGGGAGAGTTTTCATCTATAAAGTAAGGTGTAATATTATAGTTCAAATGAGGATCGTCATGAAACTGAGAGCCCTTAGCATCCGAAGATAAAAAGATAATTTTATTCTAAATCTATCTATAAATTATAAAGATATGACCATTTTTGTAACGATCAATATTTTCGACTTTTTCTGTCACTTTTTGAGTTTTTGTTTATAACTTGAAAAGCAAGCCGAATTTGAAAATTTGTATTGAGAAATTTTTATATCCTTTTAAAAAAATTTAAAATTGAAATATTGTAAAAAACTTAATAGACCGAGAGCCCAGAGCAGATTTTGGGAGTTTTTGGATAACCGAAAATGGGTCATATGTATGTGTAGGTAATACCGTCCTGATGAAGAATTCGAAAGTCTGGCAGGTTTATTTCACGGCATTCTATGGTTTATGGGGAGTCGAAAAATGCATTTTTTCTGATTTTTGTGTCGAGTATATAACCACTTTAATTCATATAGAGCCGATAGAGGGCGATACCTTGATTGCAAAAAGTTCGGTCCCAGACGTTTTATTCGCGGCATTACCCTTGCCAGACGTCCTTGAAGATTCGCGAAATAGCGATTTTCATACAAAAGTCAGAATATTATTTTTTGCAAGATATATAACCGTCTGGTAATACCTATTAAAATACCCCCTGATAGAAAATAAACTAGTGCCAGACTAGATTCATATAGAGCCGATAGAGGGCGATACCTTGATTGCAAAAACTTCGGTCCCAGACGTTTTATTCGCGGCATTACCCTTGCCAGACGTCCTTGAAGATTCGCGAAATAGCGATTTTCATACAAAAGTCAGAATATTATTTTTTGCAAGATATATAACCGTCTGGTAATACCTATTAAAAAATCACCACTACCCCCTGATAGAAAATAAACTAGTGCCAGACGTTTTAACCACGGCATTACCCCCACCAGACGTCCTTGAAGAGTCGCGAAATGGCGATTTTCATACAAAAGTCAGAATATTATTTTTCGCGACTCTTCAAGGACGTCTGGCGGGGGTAATGCCGTGGTTAAAACGTCTGGCACTAGTTTATTTTCTATCAGGGGGTAGTGGTGATTTTTTAATAGGTACCACTAGACGGTTATATATCTTGCAAAAAATAATATTCTGACTTTTGTATGAAAATCGCCATTTCGCGACTCTTCAAGGACGTCTGGCGGGGGTAATGCCGTGGTTAAAACGTCTGGCACTAATTTATTTTCTATCAGGGGGTAGTGGTGATTTTTGAATAGGTACCACCAGACGGTTATATATCTTGCAAACAATAATATTCTGACTTTTGTATGAAAATCGCCATTTCGCGACTCTTCAAGGACGTCTGGCGGGGGTAATGCCGTGGTTAAAACGTCTGGCACTAATTTATTTTCTATCAGGGGGTAGTGGTGATTTTTTAATAGGTACCACCAGACGGTTATATATCTTGCAAAAAATAATATTCTGACTTTTGTATGAAAATCGCCATTTCGCGACTCTTCAAGGACGTCTGGCGGGGGTAATGCCGTGGTTAAAACGTCTGGCACTAATTTATTTTCTATCAGGGGGTAGTGGTGATTTTTTAATAGGTACCACCAGACGGTTATATATCTTGCAAAAAATAATATTCTGACTTTTGTATGAAAATCGCCATTTCGCGACTCTTCAAGGACGTCTGGTGGGGGTAATGCCGTGGTTAAAACGTCTGGCACTAGTTTATTTTCTATCAGGGGGTAGTGGTGATTTTTTAATAGGTACCACCAGACGGTTATATATCTTGCAAAAAATAATATTCTGACTTTTGTATGAAAATCGCCATTTCGCGACTCTTCAAGGACGTCTGGTGGGGGTAATGCCGTGGTTAAAACGTCTGGCACTAATTTATTTTCTATCAGGGGGTAGTGGTGATTTTTTAATAGGTACCACCAGACGGTTATATATCTTGCAAAAAATAATATTCTGACTTTTGTATGAAAATCGCCATTTCGCGACTCTTCAAGGACGTCTGGCGGGGGTAATGCCGTGGTTAAAACGTCTGGCACTAATTTATTTTCTATCAGGAGGTAGTGGTGATTTTTTAATAGGTACCACCAGACGGTTATATATCTTGCAAAAAATAATATTCTGACTTTTGTATGAAAATCGCCATTTCGAGACTCTTCAAAGACGTATTGCGGGGGTAATGCCGTGGTTAAAACGTCTGGCACTAATTTATTTTCTATCAGGGGGTAGTGGTGATTTTTTAATAGGTACCACCAGACGATTATATATCTTGCAAAAAATAATATTCTGACTTTTGTATGAAAATCGCTATTTCGCGAATCTTCAAGGACGTCTGGCAAGGGTAATGCCGCGAATAAAACGTCTGGGACCGAACTTTTTGCAATCAAGGCATCGCCCTCTATCGGCTCTATATGAATTAAAGTGGTTATATACTCGACACAAAAATCAGAAAAAATGCATTTTTCGACTCCCCATAAACCATAGAATGCCGTGAAATAAATCTGCCAGACTTTCGAATTCTTCATCAGGACGGTATTACCTACACATACATATGACCCATTTTCGGTTATCCAAAAACTCCCAAAATCTGCTCTGGGCTCTTAGACTATAAGAAAAACTATTCATAAAAGAGAAAAAAACAAAATTTTTGATGTTTTTACTAAATGGTCTGTTTTTATCATTTAAGCATAGATATTGAACATGTAAAGTAGAAAAGAAGATATTTTATCTTTCAACATAATGGTCACAAGAATTGAAAATTGGATAAAATATGACTTTCAAAATCTACTGTTTTTGGTCTTTTTGAACCATTTTTCTTCAACTAGTCTTTTAGTGTTTAGTGTTAGCAAAAATAAAGTTTTGATTACAAAATTTTTAACCTTTTACAAATGTGCGTTCGGCATAAATCATCAATTATTTCCTCCAAAAATTAAAGCCACAGTATATGAGTATTAGAGTGACCGCAACTCCCATAGAAAAAAATTTTTGTCGAATTTTTTTCGGGGGAACCCCATAAAATGTTCCGCCTTTGCAGATTTTTAGATAGCCAAAATTTCAGCTCGATTGGATAAGTCTAAATGGTGCCGACACTCGCTCAAAGTATCAAAAATCTCTGTTTTTTCACTGTTTTTCGAAGAAAATTAGCTCTAGCTCCCAAACAGATGGGGTTATTTTCACTTTTTATATATTAAATGAAAGGTAGTGCTTATTACACATAATTCAGATTCAAAATTTGTTTAGTTTTACAAAAAAAAAAAATATTGTCATCAATTTAAATTTTCAGTACTTACCTCAAAAAGAGCTGAAGTGCAAACTCGATTTAAAATAAAACTTTCTATGTTATAGATTGATGTTACCTATCTAATTGAAATGCTTCTCGTATTATATATAATAATATATAATAATTTTATCAATTATAGAAGCACAGAGTAAAATTGACTGAAAAAAAAAAAACAAAACAAAAAGGGCACCCAGTGGGGGTTGAACCTGCTATGCCTGGATTGATAGGCGAGCGCTTTAACATCGGGCTAACTCAATGTTGACAATTGTGACAAACTAAAACAAATCTTAAGATATTCAACGAAGTGTTATGGAATTTTCAGGATTTAAGCTTTTAATAGAAAAAAAATTAAATTTTAGAGAAATAATAATAATAAAAACACTTAAAGTCGTAAATGACATGGCAGAAAGAGGAGTCAAGTTAATAACCGATTTTAATAATCTTTTAACTAAAGATGAGGAACAAAAACAATATGTACTTCAGGTAGTCAGTGAGTGCCGAAAATTATATCCTGATGCTTCCAAAACTACTTTAAGTAAGTCACTTGATTAAATTTTTTAGTATTTACTTCAATAATTATGTATAAGAAATTTAACACGATGCACAGTGTGGTAATTCGCCAATCTGACTGGACAAAATAGAAAAAAAAAAGTTTAGCCACATGATTTTAAATCATGAGTTGAGCTTCTCAATACAATGGGTAACTGTAATTCATGTTTGGTTTTTTGGTTTTCATCTCGGATTAGCTTAAGCTAAGCTTGAAAGTTGGTTCTTGCCAACAGTTGGATGGAGATAATACAAAGTATTCTATTTTTCGCTTGAGTTTGGTTGACGATTAAAAACGCTTTGGTAGTTTTTTTGTTGTAATTGTTTTTTTAAATTGTTAATCTACATTTGGAGGTAAAGTATTAAAATTTTTATTTATTAATTACCATTGCAACTATTTAAAAAAAAAATAAATTCTGTAAGAAGGCTAGGAAGTGCAAAAAAAATATCTTTGTTTTTCAAATAGAGGTAAAGTTAATTTTTCCGCATTTTCCGGTCTGAAATTAATTAATAAATGTATTGTGGAGTGTTGTCATTGAGATTAGCTATTTACATGTCTCGCGTTTTCTCGACCGCCATACAACTTTTTTCACTTTTCAAAATGAAGTCAAGATTTTCAAAAAAAACAAATTTTCGAAAAATGTGTCAAAACTGCCAAATAAAATCGAAAAGACAGTTTTTTTGATCTTTTAATGAGCAGGTATCATCTTTGGAACATTTTTGACAATAAATAAAAATTAAAAACATATATAAAAGTTTTGTGCTTCAAGTTAAGCAAAAAAAAAAAAAACAAAAAAGGTGGAAGACACTTTGGACCGCTCTTTAAACATGAATTTCATTTTGCTTGACCAATATTATGTGGTAACTAAATAAACAAAAACAGTAGATAGTTAAACAAAGAAGAAAAGAATTTTTAAAAATTAAAAAAATGGGAAAAATATAACAAACGAAAGGTTAAAAGTGCACCTATCCATTAGAAATAGTTAAAATCAGTAGAATCGCTCTCCGCAAAATTGAAAAAGCATATTCCAATAAAACCGTAAAGGATTTATCGAAATTTTCTTTGAGTGAAGGATCAAAATGTATAAAAGATTAAGTTCTGATCCTCTGGAACCACTAAACCACTGGAATTTTCAACTAATCAGGCATCATCATTGATGAATGATGCTTTTCTGTCGGAACACCTAAAACAAGTTAAATGCAAAAAGTAAGCAAGTGTAAAAGGCCAGAAATAGGGACACCAAGAAATTTAGAGAATTATTAGCTTGAAAAACATCGAAGGTAATAATAAACACAGCTGCTTTTAATAGGCCCTTAAGTTTCAAGTTTGCATCGCACGAAAAGGAGTTACTTTTTTGAATTATCTGCAGATATTTTTAAAGGTGATGCCATTTTTTATGATTGGGAAACATATTTAATTAAAATTATTCCTTAAATTTTAATTTAAAGCATGATATTGAGAAAATAAATCATATATGTCACCTGTCAAAAACGTGTGTAAAAGTTCTATTTTTTAATAAAAACTAATTATTCTGCCTCTCTTTTTTCGTAAATAGCAAAAGAGTTTTTATTTATTGAGATTTTTCAAGCGTTTTTTTTTTAATAATTAAGTATATCCAATCATAGAATATGTTTACGGAAACATAAATTCAAATACTATAAAAATTCATTTTCTTCATCACTATTTTGACCCACTTTTTGCAGAAGTTATAGATTTCTTTTTAAAAAATCTTTCTTTTTTATAGAATTTTATCTATTCACATTCATTTGTTTAAAACTGTTTAGAAAAAAAGTCGATTTAACGCGAGTTATTAATTTTGTATAGCTAGATTCGTGATTGGCCACACTGTGCGATGTTAAGTATTTTGTTTTTTAGAAATCTGTTAAATGTTTCGATTTTTTTTTTAAATAAAACAGTAAAAAAAGTTTCATTTTAAATCGAGTTTGCACTTCAGCTCTTTTTGAGGTAGGTACTGAAAATTTAAATTGTGACAATATTTTTTTTTTTTTGTAAAACTAAACAAATTTTGAATCTGAATTATGTGTAATAACACTACCTTTCATTTAATATATAAAAATAACCCCATCTGTTTGGGAGCTAGAGCTAATTTTCTTCGAAAAACAGTGAAAAAACAGAGATTTTTGATACTTTGAGCGAGTGTCGGCACCATTTAGACTTATCCAATCGAGCTTAAATTTTGGCTATCTAAAAATCTGCAAAGGCGGAACATTTTATGGGGTTCCCCCGACCAAATTTCGAAAATCGATTTCTTGCGGACACTCTAATGAGTATACATATGAGAGCAAATAAAAAAAATTAAACTATAAGTAGGTAGATACTAAAGAAAATTTAATTTTACATTACATAGGAAAATCCAACAATTTATTGGTAAAAATAAAATACCTAGGTACATACATATTTTCGTAAAAAAAAAAAAACAAAGATAGGTATACATAATTTGTTATGCAGGAAATTGTCTGCGCATTTTTTCTCCAGTCATGATTTGTCATCATATGATTTTTTTCACATTCACCACATTTATTTGATGTTGCCGGGTGGCGCGCCAACATGCTAACCTTGTAACACTTAAAAAAAAAAGTTAGGGAGCTGGTGGATAGTTGAAGAGGTTTTAATCATAATTCTGTAAATGTCAGAATTCAGTTCTAAAATTTCTGCATTTAAAACATTCTCTATTTTGAAAATTTCTTTGCATTCAAAATTCTATTAAATAAAAATTTTGTATTTAAAAATTGTGTAAATCCAAAATTCTTTTTGCTTTAAAAACTCTGGATTTCATTCATCTGTAAATAGTTAAAAAAAAAGTCCAGAAGTAATATTGCACAGTTTTGTAATATAGATACATAATAGGTTTAATAAGTTTTCAAGAATTAAAAGGACTTACAATTTTCTACACATAGGACATAAAGACCTAAAATAAATATCTTGTTTTTTTATTTTATTTTCAGAAAAGCTAATAACAATAAAAATTCTACCATCAGCTCCGTCACTAAAATGAGTCCAAAACTAAAATGAGTAATTTAAGTATTTTGTTTGTATTACTATCAATCTTTCTTATCAGGTTGGTATCTGACTATGACGTCTTAATATTTGTATCTAGGGCTGTTTTTTTTTTCAAAATTAAAGAATGTTCAAGATTAAAAATGAACAGTCAATTAGGGGTTGGGTTTAAAATAAATGGAAGAAGAAAAAAAAATCAAAGAAAACCTTTTTCTAAAACAACTTTTCCACATCAATAGATAACACTGCTTGCTCTGACTTTTCACACAGCGACAGTCCACTTCATAGCGTCCGCTGTTTTCCTATTTATTGCGTTTGTGTTTGGCGGCTGCGACAACAGTCAATTCGCCAAACACCAAAACATTTAATCGCTATTTCTACTTTTCTCTTTCGCCCACACACAAGCTACTTGTTCACGAAGTGACTGCTTCGGCTATAAACATCCCAGGTACAACTTCATATTCATGTCATCGATGATGTAATTTAAGCGAATACCGGTTTATTTTTAAACTCACGGGCGGGCGATGCCGAACCCGAAGCTGATGCACTGAATGTACAGAGACCGACCGTGCTCCCACATCTCATATAGTTGGCGCGTTGGAGGTGACGGCACCTTTTTAAGCGCCTATAGTCTGTTGCTGCTCTGGGCTTCTCTCCCTGATATGAGAGGAGCTATTTATAATTCCAGATAGCTGATGGGTGGTGGTGGTAGCAAAGTAGAGGAAGACGCACGAAGCGGTGTTGCCTACTTAATCATTGCACAGGCTGTCAGCATAGGCCAATGCATCTATCGCAGACGACCAGAGTGTTCAATCACCACATTCACACTGCTGAGTCGAGTTGAGGCAAGACGACCGATTATAAACTGGAAAGTGGTGTGTAACATGTGTGTGTGTGTGCGTGTATGTGTGTTTTGTATGATTATGATAGAGCAAAGAGGATAGCAGAGGCAATAAAAAGAGGTTGTCGGCAAAATTATAAAGCAACGCACATCAGCGAACAAATCAAACGCAACGCGCGTTATAAAATCAAAACAAAGAAGTGGGTAAAAACTGGTGCTCTTATGGCATGCTGGCTTGGCGGTCGCGAACTCTGGTTGATGTTTGTCTGGCCTGGCCGTCTGTGATGCAGTATGTTTTGAAAAATTGGGATGTCACACACTTAATAATTCACCTTTAGGCCCCAGAAATAAACGTGCGTGTATGGATGATGTTTGAATATTTGTCTTTGTTTTACATATAGAATAAGCTGCTACTAGGTTTCTTTGTAGATACTTATTAATGAATGCCTCACACAATTTTAATTAATAACAAATTGCAGCAATACTGTCAGAGAAAACGATTCACGTGATTTTTCAAGTTTTTATTTTAAATATAAATAGGTAGGTATACATTACAAATTGGGATACTGTCTGCGGCACAACGTCAGCGTTTTATTATTATCTCTATTTGCGGATTCCAGAGTTATTAGTATTATTTTTTTGTATTTTTTAATCATCAACGACCTATATTTTTGTAGTGAGTGAGATGATGGAAGTACAATAAGACAGTTGTCTTGATTTAAGGCATGTTTTAACAAAGAAGCCAAGCTTGTTTTGATCTTAAGAAAATTTTATCAAGATGAAACTTAACCAATAATGTGTCGAATTCATACATAATGTACATTTAAGAACATTTAAATTGGTTCACCCAGTATGTTAAATTCTATTTTAGTTAGATGGTAGGAAGGCGTGGAAAAAAATTATTTTCGGAAAAACCGAAAAGCTTGGATCATCTTACTCTGGTAAAAACAGGACTAAGATCAATATCAAATAATTACTAATTACTTGGAAACAATTTTTTCCAGCATCGTCCTTAATAAGTTCAGCACTACTGTAAATTAGGTTTCCGCCGAATTGCATTTTTGTCTCAAAGAAGAACAAGCTCATAAAGACAATCAGCAATGAAGCTGATACCAAGTGAACCTATTTTGTGGTGTCAAATGAAAGATAGTTTAATTACCTTTCAATAAAATAAACAACTCGGCTGCACGTAAAAAAGTGTTAACAATTGTTTTTCAAACTAAGAAAAAATTATTTTACGGGAAAGGCAACGGTTCAAAAAATATTATTTGAAAATTAGAAGCTTGTGTACGAAAATACACGTTTTTTATCAAAAACTTTAGAGCCATTTTTTTTTAGGTAGGGACAAAATTACATTTTTCACATAACTGACCAACTTTTGATTTGTGTTGGTTAGTTTAGTTAGTTTAGTTTAAATGACTTCTTTATTTCTTAGAATAATAACAATTTGTAATATTAATTTCTTAGGCCTAATTGATATGGCCGTCTACCAGACTGACATTTTGAAATATAATTACATTCATTGGAATACAGAAATTGTTAAATTTTTTGTTTACATTTTATAAAACTAAAAATCTTCTTCAAGAATAGCTTTTCTATAACGTAGTGCAGTAACAATATAGTTGTAGAGTCCATCCCATCCTTGGTCGCCGTTGAGTATGCTGAGCATTTCTCTTTCTTCTATGCTGCGTTTGCTGAAGTATCTCAACCGAAATTCAACTAGCCCTTTCGGACCCAGCGTTACTCTCATGTAACATTTTTTTTAAAAATTCGTAAAAAATATTAAATTATACAATTTTTTAGGTTTCCATGGCTTAATTGAAAGAAAATAATGCCTAGTTACTGGATTATTACAAAAAGTTAGTCAAATATCATACCTTTAATTTTTTTTATCGAAAAAGGGACTGAAATTCACATTTTTTTTTTTTGCAAAAAATTTTTTTTTTATAAATGGTCATGATTTGAAAAAAAGATATGAAAAATGTTAATGCAGAAAGTGTTTTGTTTTATTGCTTAGAAGAAGTAGCATACACTATCGTTTCATAAAAAGTTATTTTCTCAGTTCTCCCACTTTTTTTGGTGGTCATAGGCAGTGCATATAACTTACATGTAAGATGAGAATAACACATTAGTTTTGCTATTTATTATTTTGGAAAATAATTTTTAGCTATTCATATTTCTTAGTTGTGATATATTGATTTTCATAGCTTGGGTTCGAAAGGGTTAGCACTGGGCATATCGCAATAAAATGAAAAGTATCTTCACGCGCTTTCATGTTACATAGACTATACAGCAAAGGCAGATCTGGTCGGTGTGGTGCAAAATTTAGGTTGAGCAATTCACCTCTCGCTTTAAAAATTATGTTTATTTTGTTTAATGAGTTCCTATTTAGAAGGTACGAGTTCTGTTCCAGGTTGTAGCTCAGACGACTATAGTAGAATCTAAACATAGAGTTCGATGCATATCTCTCGAACAGTATGGTTCCGAACTGCTCCAGGATCTCATTAAACTTTATCTTTAGCCTTGACGGTTGCTCTCCTGAAGTTATATTCAAGTTAGTTCCACATGTTGTGGCAAGACTAGTCCATTCTTCGTACATTGTTCCTTTTTTTTGGATGGCTGCTTTTAAAACTTTCCTTGGTATCCGATTTTCTTCAATTTCTATTACCTTTACAATATAGTTAAAGTGTATGGCCAGGGTATCCACTACCAAAGGTGGTGTACCTGTTTCTAGGTAAATCATGTAATTTGGTGTATTTTTTGGTAATCGAAATATCTTACTAATTTTTCCACAGATTCAAAGGAGGAATGCCCCCAAACTTGCGCCCCGTAAAGCAGGATTAACAGCGCTGTGGAGCGGAACAACTTTTGTTTAGAACTGTGCTCAACGTACCTGTTCCTGATGCATCTTTCCCATAACGAGGAGATTGTTCGCTTGGCCTCCGCCAATTTTCCCTCCAGATGTTTTTTCATGTTTAGGTTCGAGGTTACCAAAACTCCTAGGCATTTGTACTCGCGCACAATATCAACCGTCTGGCCATTATACTTCCATTTTTCGTTTCTGGAATATCTGCCACCCCCACCTCTGAAAATCATCATCTTCGTTTTTTGCAGATTAACTTCAAGGTTCCATCGATTGCAATATACCCCAAGCCTATTTATCATGAGCTGCATGCCATCTATTGTTTCGGAGAACAGCACGATGTCATCTGCATTCATAAGGGCTGGAACAGTCAATCTTTCCACAACGATTCCACCTCTCACTTCATCAGTAATATCGTTGATGAAAATTATAAATAGCAGGGCACTAAGTATACATCCTTGCTTAAGACCAGTTACTGTTGCAAACTCCTCGGATATTGACTCACCGTCCCAAACGTAGGCTAAGTTGTTGTCGCACATAGCTCTTAGGACTCTTATAACTTTGCTCGACACTCCTGTCACACAGAGCTTGTAAAAAAGAGCTTCACGATCGACTGAGTCAAATGCTGCACGAAAGTCTATAAAGAACGCGTATAGTTTCTTCTGTCTCCTTTTATGTAGATCAGCAATGTTCAATGTTCAAAAATATGGTCTATCGTCGAATAACTTTTCCTGAAACCAGCCTGGAATTCTGATAGAATTTTTTTGTCCTCTACCCACTTTGACAGTCAGATTTGTGTTCGTAATCCTTGAAGAATTAAATGTACTACAGCAGGTGGCCACATGATTATGACCGATGAAAATTTTCACAAACATGTTACGCTAAAAACTAATTAAATTTTATTATTCTGTACATGTCCTTCCTAAGTAAGAAAAATTAAAGAACAAACAGGATTGGTAATTTTCCGGAGATGAATTCTCAGGTGAAAGCTGCAGAAAACCTTATACCAACTGGTGGAAAAGCTTGGTGGTGAGTGGCTGAATTATTACAAGCACGGAACAACAATTCATTCAGGTAAAAATAGAGTTCCCGAAAGAATAAAGGCATTTTTAATCATCATATTGTAGAAGCAATCTAACGTCCAAGTTCCTAGTTTACTAGTCGAAAATGAAAAAAAACAAGTTTTCTTCTATTAGACTGAATACCATTTCATAAGAATTACAGGATAGGAGAGGACAACGTCTGCGGGGTCAGTATAAATAAAATGATTAAGAAAAATTCAAAGTTTATATTTAAGGCATTTTAACGTTTTAAAGTTATTCGCGAAAACCTTGTTGCCAATTTTCCCAGGTAAGCGTTAAAATTTAAAGGTAAAGTTAACCAATAAATTATTGTTTCGATTTGATGAGCTAAGAGACGAGTATATTAAACTAGAATTGTAATGGGCATTGAGTTTATTTAATTTTTAGGAAAACACAATAACACTTGAAACCAGACATAATTTTTGTTTTTTTTAGAAAGTCGCAATCAAAATGTTAATTTCTATTTTTACTGTTTATCATTAAAAATATTTTATTATTAAAATTATATTATTTGATCAATTTTTGCATCCAAAGTATGCAACTGTGAAGACTCTTAACTTGTACTTTTCTTTCACATAAAAGTTCTTCTGAAGAATCAATTTCAATCATCGCATCGGTCTTATACTGACCTTTATAGCTTTAAAAGTACTCTGGATCCCTAGATTTAACTGAGGGGCTCATAAGCAGACGTTTTCTTATGTTATAAAGCCCGACACACATTTTAATATTATTCTTTTCAGAAGTTCAAGAAAAAATCACGAAGAGTTATTAAAACCAATGATATTTAAAGGAAATCGGAATATGTCCACTTTTAGTCGAAAATAAAAAAAAATCACGAAGATTTATTCAAACCAATGATATTTAAAGGATCCAGAAAAAAATCGGCACATGTCCACTTTTAGTCGAAAATAAAATAATGATGAAGTCTTGTAGTGTTTGTTGAGCACTTTGTACTTTTAGTATACTTAGTTTAATGGAGAACAAAATTTTAAATTGGGTTTTTTCGGAATGAGTTGGAATGGACTTGTGCTGTTTTTCCCCTGAAACCTTCATTTGTAAATGTTCAATTTCGACATTTTAAAAGTTGAAAAAAAAAGACGAAAATGTGCCAAGGTAGGTTATTTTTAAAACTTCAAACTTAGGCCGTGTGTTAATTGCGATAAATAGTTAACACCGTGTAAAATTTTTGACACTATTGAGGTCAATACAAAATTTTCCGCTGTTAAAAATTTATTGGGCTCTGGGACCTGGTTAAATTTTTTTTGAAGATGGTTTTGTTTTGTTTTTTTTTTTTATTGAAAAGGAGTATCATGGCACAAAAAAAGGCAGAACAAATTTTAAGCAATAATCCATACAGCTGAAATTTTTTTTATTAACCTCAATAGTGTCAAAAATTTTACAAGGGGTTAACTATTTAACGCAATTCACACACGGCCTTAAAATAGGTAAAATAGCCATTTGAAAAATTTGTTAATACATATTTATAATCAATATTTGATTTATTATATTTTATTTTAACTTACATTTTTGCTTTGTTTTATCCATAGCGGCACCGCTAGTATCATCGAGTCGATACATTTAAAATCTGTTCTTTGTTATTTTCTCCTTGAACACGAAAAGTTATTTTATTGAATATAAAGATTTGTTATAAATCTTTTAATATATATTATTAGTTTAATTGAGTATTTTAATAATTAATTAAATTGTTCACTTTAATTTATGTTTTATTTTTTTATTTAGCACTGAAGTTGATTATTTAATACTTTTCTCATAAAGTATTAAATAACTTTTAGATTAGAATTAGAAATGTATAACTATTACAAATATGTATTATTTTTTTTTTTGTAAATTAGTTAACAATTATTTTATTTTTTCAAGTGATATTATTTTCACTTTTTTTGTTTTTCTTTCTATTTTATTCTAAACAAACCTTTTTAAGTTAAACGAAAAGACAGAAGGCCTGCATTTATTTTAATTTTATTTTTTGTTGTATTTGAATGACCATTAACGAAACGTTTTACAGAATTTTAGTATTTTCACAGAATTTTACACAAAACCGTTACTTATAGGAAGAAAAGAACTAGTTTGTTCGGAAAAATGAATTGTACTCGTTATTCACAAAAAAATACTTAACAAACTCGACTGAACCAAAGTTCTTTTCAAATCTTTTACATTAAGAAATAAACACACGAAACTACGATGCCGATACATTTTATGTTATTTTTAACAAAATTAATTTATATTTATTTTCTTTTTGTGTTATCTTTTTCATCAACTTAACTTTAACACTTTTCTTATTTTATATTATATTTTTTTCTTAATTTGCTTTGCATTTAAATTTATGCAATTCTTTGTAATTGATTTTATTTTTTCCTGTTTTTTTTTGAACCTTAAACAAATTAGATATTTATACACAAAAGTATTGCAACACAATTTGTCACAAAACACTTAAAAATGCTGATTTAATTGCACTGGATTTAATTTAACTGTTTACAGTGAGTTGCTTTATTGTTGCGTAAGCAAATTGTTGGATTCTGAAAATAAACAAAACAAAAAGTTATTAAAACTGAGAACTTAGAACACAATATAATAGTTATTAATTCTATTTAATACATTCTGAACGAAATTGATAAAACGAAAAGAATGAAATTTGAGTTCGGTATAAAAAAGAGGATATTTCTTGACTTTAAAATTCGTAAAAACTAGAACTCTAGAAAATAACGATATATTATGACAACCTTCTTAACGCGAATTTCGTTTAATTTCCTTGTTATAAGTTTTGGGAAATTCACCAGTACCAAAATTAACGGTACCATATGGTTTTATCGTAATTCCAACGAAGGGCTTTTTCTTGTTAAGTTTGTTTTTACTTAAAATAATACTTGAAGGTAGGAAGAGTAGAAACAAGATTCTAAAAAAAATTAAAGCTACTTGTATCAGTCTCTATAGCAATATATTGAATTTTTGTCATAGTTTCGTTTCGAGAATTGGAACGTCGCACAGTGCGTTGATTGTATGGAGATGTTGGATAAAAATCAACCTGCCACGCCCTTTCCACGCCCCCTGCCACGCCCACTTCTGAGTGTGCATATTTATATCTAAAAAACGGCTTGCACAATTTGAATAAAATTGAAGAAATTTGATTATCTAGGCGAGTTCAAAAATACAAAATAGTGTCGACCCTATTCGCCCCCTGCCACGCCTACTTTTGTATACATGATTCGATCCAGGAACTTGTATGTATGGGAATTCGGGAAAAAAATAAAAAAACAAGTGTTTTGCTAAGATTTCTTGATTTTCAGGCTCTAAATTTGATTGCATATTTAGTTTTGACTTCATTAACTGCAAAACACCACGCAATCGGGCTGTTGGGTTGGAAAAACAAACATCAAAAAGCTCCCTAGCTGAACACATTATGTAAAAAATACTCGTAAACAAACACTTGTTGCAAGAGAAAGCGCAAGTTTCTGCAGACAAAACTTACTTTTTTTTTAAAGATATATGTAATTGTTTTCTTTCTTTAAATAAAAACACTTTTTTCCCATCTGACCCCTCTCAAAATATATGGCTTATCAAAGTTAGTACTTACCACGAACAAAGAAGCTTTGATTTGGACTCTCAAAAAAATTTAAATTTACATGTAGAAAAAAAAAATGCAGTTAGAATAATTATATTTTCTCTCCTGAATGTGAACCTAGCAAAAAAAATATCATATGTTCCTTTTTTCTTCAGTAAATGGTCTTTTAACCGGTAACTACAAATCTTACTCTAATTGTTTGTTTTTTTTTTATTGATCTTCTGAGGATCTCTGACAACAGAAAATTGAACTTTATCATAAATTAACTGTCGATTTATTCATTCAGACTTATTACCTTGAATTTGGCAAACTTGCTTCACATTTTTGGCAAATTCTTTTTTTTGATTTTTTCCACTAGTCGCCGCACTGTGCGTCGTGGCTTGACCATTGCCTTCACAAGAGGAGTCTTGTTGCTCTCTTAGAAATAAAATTCAAGCCCCGCGTTCATTCAAAAGAGATGCCTTATGTTATCAGCATCAAAATATTTTAAAGATTTATAATCGTCAGTCTGACGCCTTCAGTTTTATTGTTTATATATTTACACACAAGATTTCTAAAAATAATTAGTTAAAACAACAGTGTTTTTTTACGATAGAAACAATAATAAGTCGTTGGTTGTTCCCGCCTAAACTGCGTTTTAGCCTACTTACTTAAACTTTCGCATAAAAACAATTAAAATTTAAACCTTTATATTATAATAATCCGGGAAGTACACTAAACAACACAATGCATGAACCATGAAAATTTTAAATTATAGCTAGTTTGGTAAAAGTTCAAAGCTAAACTCTTTCAATTAAATCAGAAACACAAAAATTCCTGAGTCGTTCAAATTGACAAAAACCTATATTTAATATTTTTATTCATTCTAAATTCACTTCACCATATTACCCAAATTTCAAAATTTCCAGACATTCAAACATATAATTTAAATATGCCATACGTCCTGGACTATACATTGAAACACATGAAGAAAAACGGTAGAGCAAGGTAGGTAGGTAGGTAGACCAAACACTGCTTACGTATTGAATTAATTTGTTCACGTTCAAACAGACGCGTTATCACGGAAAAGTCGCAAATTATTTTCAAGTGGCATTGACACTATTGCATGTTTTATGAAGGAATTTTATTTTATTTTTTTTTTTTCATTTTGTTTTTGCTGTACGTAGCAAAAGAAATGTTAAATATTAATTTGTTAGTTTCCATGTTTGATCACGAATATCAATTACATTGAAATAAATAATCTGTATGAATTTCAAGAAAAGAATACCGTTTACTGTGATCGCGATTGCTGATTTGTTTAATTTCTTTTAAGCGTTATTAAAGATGTCTCTCAAGTTAGCAGAGCAAGGTCAGCAGAACATATGTTTTGTTATTGGATCTTTTAGTGCTTATTAAGTGCTAATTAAGTGCCCCAAAATTAAATTAAGTGCTCCACTACTTTTGGAGAAAATTAATGTTCTGCTAACTTGATTTAAAGTTAGCAGAGCAATTACCCGAAAATGCCCTAAACTGCTCGTAGAAAAATCGGGTTTGGTATAATATTTAGGTGCTAATTAAGTGCTCTACGAATCCCAAAAAAAATTTCCAAAAAAAATTTTTTTTCCAAAAATAATTTTTTTTCTGTTATTTTCGAAAAAAAAATTTTTTTTTTTTTTTTTTTCAAACTCTCTCAAATAATTAAGTGCTTAACTAATATAAGTTAAGTACCCCATTTTCCGAAAAAAATATTTTAATTTTTCATACAAATTCGTGTTCTGCTAACTTGAATTTTGATTTTCTCAAAAAATAAATTTTTTTTTGACAAAATTCAAATGGAGTAATTAAGTGCTCGACTAATTTGAATTAAGTACCCCATTTTCGGAAGAATTTTCCGAGATTTTTCATTAAAAAAAAATATTTGCATTTTTCATACAAATTCGTGTTCTGCTAACTTGAATTTTGATTTTCTCAAAAAATAAATTTTTTTTTGACAAAATTCAAATGGAGTAATTAAGTGCTCGACTAATTTGAATTAAGTACCCCATTTTCCGAAGAATTTTCCGAGATTTTCCATTAAAAAAAAAATATTTTCATTTTCCATACAAATTCGTGTTCTGCTAACTTAAATTTTGATTTTCTCAAAAAATTCCACTTTTTTCGACAAAATTCGAATTGAATAATTAAGTGCTCGACTAATTTGAATTAAGTGCTCCATTTTCCGAAGAATTTTCCGAGATTAAAAAAAAAAAAAATTGTCATTTTCCATACAAATTCGTGTTCTGCTAACTTGAATTTTGATTTTCTCAAAAAATAAATTTTTTTTTGACAAAATTCAAATGGAGTAATTAAGTGCTCGACTAATTTGAATTAAGTACCCCATTTTCCGAAGAATTTTCCGAGATTTTCCATTAAAAAAAAAATATTTTCATTTTCCATACAAATTCGTGTTCTGCTAACTTAAATTTTGATTTTCTCAAAAAATTCCACTTTTTTCGACAAAATTCGAATTGAATAATTAAGTGCTCGACTAATTTGAATTAAGTGCTCCATTTTCCGAAGAATTTTCCGAGATTAAAAAAAAAAAATTGTCATTTTCCATACAAATTCGTGTTCTGCTAACTTGAATTTTGATTTTCTCAAAAAATAAATTTTTTTTTGACAAAATTCAAATGGAGTAATCAAGTGCTCGACTAATTTGAATTAAGTACCCCATTTTCCGAAGAATTTTCCGAGATTTTCCATTAAAAAAAAATATTTTCATTTTCCATACAAATTCGTGTTCTGCTAACTTGAATTTTGATTTTCTCAAAAAATAAATTTTTTTTTGACAAAATTCAAATGGAGTAATTAAGTGCTCGACTAATTTGAATTAAGTACCCCATTTTCGGAAGAATTTTCCGAGATTTTTCATTAAAAAAAAATATTTGCATTTTCCATACAAATTCGTGTTCTGCTAACTTGAATTTTGATTTTCTCAAAAAATAAATTTTTTTTTGACAAAATTCAAATGGAGTAATTAAGTGCTCGACTAATTTGAATTAAGTACCCCATTTTCCGAAGAATTTTCCGAGATTTTCCATTAAAAAAAAAATATTTTCATTTTCCATACAAATTCGTGTTCTGCTAACTTGAATTTTGATTTTCTCAAAAAATAAATTTTTTTTTGACAAAATTCAAATGGAGTAATTAAGTGCTCGACTAATTTGAATTAAGTACCCCATTTTCCGAAGAATTTTCCGAGATTTTTCATTAAAAAAAAATATTTGCATTTTCCATACAAATTCGTGTTCTGCTAACTTGAATTTTGATTTTCTCAAAAAATAAATTTTTTTTTGACAAAATTCAAATGGAGTAATTAAGTGCTCGACTAATTTGAATTAAGTACCCCATTTTCGGAAGAATTTTCCGAGATTTTTCATTAAAAAAAAATATTTGCATTTTCCATACAAATTCGTGTTCTGCTAACTTGAATTTTGATTTTCTCAAAAAATAAATTTTTTTTTGACAAAATTCAAATGGAGTAATTAAGTGCTCGACTAATTTGAATTAAGTACCCCATTTTCCAAAGAATTTTCCGAGATTTTCCATTAAAAAAAAAATATTTTCATTTTCCATACAAATTCGTGTTCTGCTAACTTAAATTTTGATTTTCTCAAAAAATTCCACTTTTTTCGACAAAATTCGAATTGAATAATTAAGTGCTCGACTAATTTGAATTAAGTGCTCCATTTTCCGAAGAATTTTCCGAGATTAAAAAAAAAAAAAATTGTCATTTTCCATACAAATTCGTGTTCTGCTAACTTGAATTTTGATTTTCTCAAAAAATAAATTTTTTTTTGACAAAATTCAAATGGAGTAATTAAGTGCTCGACTAATTTGAATTAAGTACCCCATTTTCCGAAGAATTTTCCGAGATTTTCCATTAAAAAAAAAATATTTTCATTTTCCATACAAATTCGTGTTCTGCTAACTTAAATTTTGATTTTCTCAAAAAATTCCACTTTTTTCGACAAAATTCGAATTGAATAATTAAGTGCTCGACTAATTTGAATTAAGTGCTCCATTTTCCGAAGAATTTTCCGAGATTAAAAAAAAAAAAAATTGTCATTTTCCATACAAATTCGTGTTCTGCTAACTTGAATTTTGATTTTCTCAAAAAATAAATTTTTTTTTGACAAAATTCAAATGGAGTAATTAAGTGCTCGACTAATTTGAATTAAGTACCCCATTTTCCGAAGAATTTTCCGAGATTTTCCATTAAAAAAAAAATATTTTCATTTTCCATACAAATTCGTGTTCTGCTAACTTAAATTTTGATTTTCTCAAAAAATTCCACTTTTTTCGACAAAATTCGAATTGAATAATTAAGTGCTCGACTAATTTGAATTAAGTGCTCCATTTTCCGAAGAATTTTCCGAGATTAAAAAAAAAAAATTGTCATTTTCCATACAAATTCGTGTTCTGCTAACTTGAATTTTGATTTTCTCAAAAAATAAATTTTTTTTTGACAAAATTCAAATGGAGTAATCAAGTGCTCGACTAATTTGAATTAAGTACCCCATTTTCCGAAGAATTTTCCGAGATTTTCCATTAAAAAAAAATATTTTCATTTTCCATACAAATTCATGTTCTGCTAACTTGAATTTTGATTTTTTCAAAAAATTCCACTTTTTTCGACAAAATTCGAATTGAATAATTAAGTGCTCGACTAATTTGAATTAAGTGCTCCATTTTCCGAAGAATTTTCCGAGATTAAAAAAAAAAAAATTGTCATTTTCCATACAAATTCGTGTTCTGCTAACTTAAATTTTGATTTTCTCAAAAAATAAATTTTTTTTTGACAAAATTCAAATGGAGTAATTAAGTGCTCGACTAATTTGAATTAAGTACCCCATTTTCCGAAGAATTTTCCGAGATTTTCCATTAAAAAAAAAATATTTTAATTTTTCATACAAATTCGTGTTCTGCTAACTTGAATTTTGATTTTCTCAAAAAATAAATTTTTTTTTGACAAAATTCAAATGGAGTAATTAAGTGCTCGACTAATTTGAATTAAGTACCCCATTTTCCGAAGAATTTTCCGAGATTTTCCATTAAAAAAAAATATTTTCATTTTCCATACAAATTCATGTTCTGCTAACTTGAATTTTGATTTTTTCAAAAAATTCCACTTTTTTCGACAAAATTCGAATTGAATAATTAAGTGCTCCACTAATTTGAATTAAGTGCTCCATTTTCCGAAGAATTTTCCGAGATTAAAAAAAAAAAAAAATTGTCATTTTCCATACAAATTCGTGTTCTGCTAACTTAAATTTTGATTTTCTCAAAAAATAAATTTTTTTTTGACAAAATTCAAATGGAGTAATCAAGTGCTCGACTAATTTGAATTAAGTACCCCATTTTCCGAAGAATTTTCCGAGATTTTCCATTAAAAAAAAATATTTTCATTTTCCATACAAATTCATGTTCTGCTAACTTGAATTTTGATTTTTTCAAAAAATTCCACTTTTTTCGACAAAATTCGAATTGAATAATTAAGTGCTCGACTAATTTGAATTAAGTGCTCCATTTTCCGAAGAATTTTCCGAGATTAAAAAAAAAAAAATTGTCATTTTCCATACAAATTCGTGTTCTGCTAACTTAAATTTTGATTTTCTCAAAAAATAAATTTTTTTTTGACAAAATTCAAATGGAGTAATTAAGTGCTCGACTAATTTGAATTAAGTACCCCATTTTCCGAAGAATTTTCCGAGATTTTCCATTAAAAAAAAAATATTTTAATTTTTCATACAAATTCGTGTTCTGCTAACTTGAATTTTGATTTTCTCAAAAAATAAATTTTTTTTTGACAAAATTCAAATGGAGTAATTAAGTGCTCGACTAATTTGAATTAAGTACCCCATTTTCCGAAGAATTTTCCGAGATTTTCCATTAAAAAAAAAATATTTTAATTTTTCATACAAATTCGTGTTCTGCTAACTTGAATTTTGATTTTGTCAAAAAATAAATTTTTTTTTGACAAAATTCAAATGGAGTAATTAAGTGCTCGACTAATTTGAATTAAGTACCCCATTTTCCGAAGAATTTTCCGAGATTTTCCATTAAAAAAAAAATATTTTAATTTTCCATACAAATTCATGTTCTGCTAACTTGAATTTTGATTTTTTCAAAAAATTCCACTTTTTTCGACAAAATTCGAATTGAATAATTAAGTGCTCCACTAATTTGAATTAAGTGCTCCATTTTCCGAAGAATTTTCCGAGATTAAAAAAAAAAAAAAATTGTCATTTTCCATACAAATTCGTGTTGTGCTAACTTAAATTTTGATTTTCTCAAAAAATAAATTTTTTTTTGACAAAATTCAAATGGAGTAATCAAGTGCTCGACTAATTTGAATTAAGTACCCCATTTTCCGAAGAATTTTCCGAGATTTTCCATTAAAAAAAAATATTTTCATTTTCCATACAAATTCATGTTCTGCTAACTTGAATTTTGATTTTTTCAAAAAATTCCACTTTTTTCGACAAAATTCGAATTGAATAATTAAGTGCTCGACTAATTTGAATTAAGTGCTCCATTTTCCGAAGAATTTTCCGAGATTAAAAAAAAAAAAATTGTCATTTTCCATACAAATTCGTGTTCTGCTAACTTAAATTTTGATTTTCTCAAAAAATAAATTTTTTTTGACAAAATTCAAATGGAGTAATTAAGTGCTCGACTAATTTGAATTAAGTACCCCATTTTCCGAAGAATTTTCCGAGATTTTCCATTAAAAAAAAAATATTTTAATTTTTCATACAAATTCGTGTTCTGCTAACTTGAATTTTGATTTTCTCAAAAAATAAATTTTTTTTTGACAAAATTCAAATGGAGTAATTAAGTGCTCGACTAATTTGAATTAAGTACCCCATTTTCCGAAGAATTTTCCGAGATTTTCCATTAAAAAAAAAATATTTTCATTTTCCATACAAATTCATGTTCTGCTAACTTGAATTTTGATTTTTTCAAAAAATTCCACTTTTTTCGACAAAATTCGAATTGAATAATTAAGTGCTCCACTAATTTGAATTAAGTGCTCCATTTTCCGAAGAATTTTCCGAGATTAAAAAAAAAAAATTGTCATTTTCCATACAAATTCGTGTTCTGCTAACTTAAATTTTGATTTTCTCAAAAAATAAATTTTTTTTTGACAAAATTCAAATGGAGTAATCAAGTGCTCGACTAATTTGAATTAAGTACCCCATTTTCCGAAGAATTTTCCGAGATTTTCCATTAAAAAAAAATATTTTCATTTTCCATACAAATTCATGTTCTGCTAACTTGAATTTTGATTTTTTCAAAAAATTCCACTTTTTTCGACAAAATTCGAATTGAATAATTAAGTGCTCCACTAATTTGAATTAAGTGCTCCATTTTCCGAAGAATTTTCCGAGATTAAAAAAAAAAAAAAATTGTCATTTTCCATACAAATTCGTGTTGTGCTAACTTAAATTTTGATTTTCTCAAAAAATAAATTTTTTTTTGACAAAATTCAAATGGAGTAATTAAGTGCTCGACTAATTTGAATTAAGTACCCCATTTTCCGAAGAATTTTCCGAGATTTTCCATTAAAAAAAAATATTTTCATTTTCCATACAAATTCATGTTCTGCTAACTTGAATTTTGATTTTTTCAAAAAATTCCACTTTTTTCGACAAAATTCGAATTGAATAATTAAGTGCTCGACTAATTTAAATTAAGTGCTCCATTTTCCGAAGAATTTTCCGAGATTAAAAAAAAAAAAATTGTCATTTTCCATACAAATTCGTGTTCTGCTAACTTAAATTTTGATTTTCTCAAAAAATAAATTTTTTTTTGACAAAATTCAAATGGAGTAATTAAGTGCTCGACTAATTTGAATTAAGTACCCCATTTTCCGAAGAATTTTCCGAGATTTTCCATTAAAAAAAAAATATTTTAATTTTTCATACAAATTCGTGTTCTGCTAACTTGAATTTTGATTTTCTCAAAAAATAAATTTTTTTTTGACAAAATTCAAATGGAGTAATTAAGTGCTCGACTAATTTGAATTAAGTACCCCATTTTCCGAAGAATTTTCCGAGATTTTCCATTAAAAAAAAATATTTTCATTTTCCATACAAATTCATGTTCTGCTAACTTGAATTTTGATTTTTTCAAAAAATTCCACTTTTTTCGACAAAATTCGAATTGAATAATTAAGTGCTCCACTAATTTGAATTAAGTGCTCCATTTTCCGAAGAATTTTCCGAGATTAAAAAAAAAAAAAAAAATTGTCATTTTCCATACAAATTCGTGTTCTGCTAACTTGAATTTTGATTTTCTCAAAAAATAAATTTTTTTTTGACAAAATTCAAATGAAGTAATTAAGTGCTCGACTAATTTGAATTAAGTACCCCATTTTAATATTTTAATTTTTCATACAAATTCGTGTTCTGCTAACTTGAATTCAAATTAGTCGAGCACTTAATTACTTCATTTGAATTTTGTCAAAAAAAAATTTATTTTTTGAGAAAATCAAAATTCAAGTTAGCAGAACACGAATTTGTATGGAAAATGACAATTTTTTTTTTTTTTTAATCTCGGAAAATGGAGCACTTAATTCAAATTAGTGGAGCACTTAATTATTCAATTCGAATTTTGTCGAAAAAAGTGGAATTTTTTGAAAAAATCAAAATTCAAGTTAGCAGAACATGAATTTGTATGTAAAATTAAAATATTTTTTTTTTAATGGAAAATCTCGGAAAATTCTTCGGAAAATGGGGTACTTAATTCAAATTAGTCGAGCACTTAATTACTCCATTTGAATTTTGTCAAAAAAAAATTTATTTTTTGAGAAAATCAAAATTTAAGTTAGCACAACACGAATTTGTATGGAAAATGACAATTTTTTTTTTTTTTTTAATCTCGGAAAATTCTTCGGAAAATGGAGCACTTAATTCAAATTAGTCGAGCACTTAATTATTCAATTCGAATTTTGTCGAAAAAAGTGGAATTTTTTGAAAAAATCAAAATTCAAGTTAGCAGAACATGAATTTGTATGGAAAATGAAAATATTTTTTTTTTAATGGAAAATCTCGGAAAATTCTTCGGAAAATGGGGTACTTAATTCAAATTAGTCGAGCACTTAATTACTCCATTTGAATTTTGTCAAAAAAAAATTTATTTTTTGAGAAAATCAAAATTTAAGTTAGCAGAACACGAATTTGTATGGAAAATGACAATTTTTTTTTTTTTTTAATCTCGGAAAATTCTTCGGAAAATGGAGCACTTACTTCAAATTAGTGGAGCACTTAATTATTCAATTCGAATTTTGTCGAAAAAAGTGGAATTTTTTGAAAAAATCAAAATTCAAGTTAGCAGAACATGAATTTGTATGGAAAATTAAAATATTTTTTTTTTAATGGAAAATCTCGGAAAATTCTTCGGAAAATGGGGTACTTAATTCAAATTAGTCGAGCACTTAATTACTCCATTTGAATTTTGTCAAAAAAAATTTATTTTTTGAGAAAATCAAAATTTAAGTTAGCAGAACACGAATTTGTATGAAAAATTAAAATATTTTTTTTTTAATGGAAAATCTCGGAAAATTCTTCGGAAAATGGGGTACTTAATTCAAATTAGTCGAGCACTTAATTACTCCATTTGAATTTTGTCAAAAAAAAATTTATTTTTTGAGAAAATCAAAATTCAAGTTAGCAGAACACGAATTTGTATGGAAAATGCAAATATTTTTTTTTAATGAAAAATCTCGGAAAATTCTTCGGAAAATGGGGTACTTAATTCAAATTAGTCGAGCACTTAATTACTCCATTTGAATTTTGTCAAAAAAAAATTTATTTTTTGAGAAAATCAAAATTCAAGTTAGCAGAACACGAATTTGTATGGAAAATGCAAATATTTTTTTTTAATGAAAAATCTCGGAAAATTCTTCCGAAAATGGGGTACTTAATTCAAATTAGTCGAGCACTTAATTACTCCATTTGAATTTTGTCAAAAAAAAATTTATTTTTTGAGAAAATCAAAATTCAAGTTAGCAGAACACGAATTTGTATGAAAAATTAAAATATTTTTTTTTAATGAAAAATCTCGGAAAATTCTTCGGAAAATGGGGTACTTAACTTATATTAGTTAAGCACTTAATTATTTGAGAGAGTTTGAAAAAAAAAAAAAAAATTTTTTTTTCGAAAATAACAGAAAAAAAATTATTTTTGGAAAAAAAATTTTTTTTGGAAATTTTTTTTGGGATTCGTAGAGCACTTAATTAGCACCTAAATATTATACCAAACCCGATTTTTCTACGAGCAGTTTAGGGCATTTTCGGGTAATTGCTCTGCTAACTTTAAATCAAGTTAGCAGAACATTAATTTTCTCCAAAAGTAGTGGAGCACTTAATTTAATTTTGGGGCACTTAATTAGCACTTAATAAGCACTAAAAGATCCAATAACAAAACATATGTTCTGCTGACCTTGCTCTGCTAACTTGAGAGACATTTATTAAAGAAAACATAGGTATTTGATGTTAGAATAATTTTGTTTAAAAAGCTGCAAAAAATAGATGATTTTTTAAGCAGTGCTTTTCAAGCCGTCAATAATTGACGTGGGCGTAGATTTTTTGTTTGGTAACCGACGACGCTATACAAGTTTGTATTAGATAAAACAATTGAACTTGTTTACTCAAATTTAATATAAATATTTGTGTTTTGCCCCGTGGCACGATGGTTAGTGCGATGGAATATGACGCCAGTGATATGGGTTCGATTCCCAGCCTCACATTGATGATATTTAGCTTTCCATTAGAGCAGAAAGTTCGAAATTTATGAAACTTGCTTCGAAGTTGATATTGGATGTCTTCTACTTTGGTGACACCTAAAACTTCAGCAGTTGTTTATATTCTATCTGCTACGCCAATTTTCTTTCAGTATTTGTATAAGAGATATCGCATGTTGAGATGGATAGTGTCAAAACTCAGGGAAGACATTCACATGGACTGTGTCTTTCAATTATATTAATATTGGGCCCTACCAATAATCAAATTTAAAGCTGACTTTAATTTTAACCTTAATTCTACATATTTCAAAATACCAAAAACCAATTTAATAGTCAGGTTAAAGGCTAAATCTAGGTTAAATTTTATAGTTGAGTTTCCCAACTATAAATTTTAACCGAGCATTAGCCTTTAACTTGACTATTAAATTGATTTTTGGTATTGTGATATATGTAGAATTAAGGTTAAAATTAAAGTCAGCTTTAAATTTGATTATTGGTAGGGCCCATTGTGTGTATGTAATTGTTAAAGGTTTTGAGCTCTTATTTAAGAATGACGTTAAATGAATATTAAATCCAAATCTTTTTTTAAGATCAAATTCAGCTGTGAAATCTTAATTGATTTAATTGTGCATACTGTCGTCCAAAACCAAATATTATTCTGTTCAATGTTATTAGTTACCCCTTAAATTTCATTTTGATAAAATTAGTTACCCCTCAAATTCCAAGAGGTAGGGAGAGGGAGGTAGAAAGTTACACCACTTATAACAAAAGACTTTTGAGCCACTAGTGATAATGATTTTTTTGAACTTTTGCAAGACATCTTATCTAAGTTAAATTAACATTGATAAGGGAAAAGGCATCAACATTTCACTATAACTTTAAGGTAGTTAAGGGCTTTGTGTAGATAAATTTCGCTAAAGGTACAAACAACAACACCAACGCTCAAATGCCTAGGTCAAGTGGTGCACATGGACAATCATGCTTTAGCCCGGAAAGCGTTTGACTCCGTCTCATCCGATGCGCCGCATCGCAGTAGAGGAACACCTCTTGGTGTTCTGTGTGGCGCACGAAAGTCGAAGGAGATCTCAATCAACTATGCGTGGGAAACTGCAAGCTAGCTTAGTATAGGGCTGCTTGCATTTCCTTGTTGGTTGAGACCCAAATCTAATAATGGGTTCTGCACCAAAGATTTTCCTAGTTCATTCAATAAAAATGCAATATGCGAATTGTTAAAATTTACTATCGTTATTTAATGACTAACATATCGTTATTTAATGAGTAACATATTTTTTAGCCCAAATGTCTCCAAAATTTGACTAATTTTGTTTGGTTTCCAAGCTATCAATCAAAATTCAAAAATATTTTCTAGAACTTAATTTTGTGAAAAGATTTATTGATTGCATTTTCTACTCGATAGAAAGATAATTTTGAAATAAAACTCTTTCCATGCGATGGTTTTTTAAGAGAAAATTTAGTAAGAATTTTATGTAGTTTGGAAAGTAAATTGGGATGTTTGTACTAGGGATGTTGCAGATGTGGATTTTTTCAAAACCGCGGATGCAGATGCGGATGCGGCTTTTTGAAAGTTAACATCTGCAGATGCGGATGCGCATGTTTTTTAAGATATTATATACAAAATTAATATAAATGAATTAAAATAATGATACAGTTATAAATTACATTTTATTAATTTGTATTTAATGAGAGAAATTAAAAATAGGTGCATTAGACTTAATAAAAAGTAATACCGCCACTTTCTCTGCATCAAAAATCTAAATTAAAAATCAGTAACAGTAACAGTACGCGCCATTCGCTTGGTCCCCCCAACTTCTTTCTTGTCGCATCTTCCTTGCACCCGCATCCGCTTGAAAACCCGCATTGACTATCGCGGATGCGGATGTCCCAAATCATGCGGAAGACCCGCATTTGCGGATGCAAATATTCACAACATCCCTGGTATGTACAATTAACAACGAGCAGTGATAGTTTCATTAAAACATTTTTGAGGGAGTAATGTTATATGTACGTGTATTACGTACACAGAAAAACATATTATCATAAATATGTATTTTTTTAAAGACAAAAATAAAAAATCGAAAGTGCTTTTCAATAACGGAATCTTTCGAAATGGTCATTCAAATATTTCGCCTTCCCATAATGTTGAAAAATCACAACCGATTAATAATACGGTGTTCAAAAAATAGAAAAACAAAAAAAAAAAACAACAATAATAGAAATTATAATAAAATAACACCAACAGAAGAGACAGATAAAAACGCAAAAGAAAAAAAAATTTATAAAAAAAAAACAACAATACTAATGCATATATGTTTATGTAAGTGTATCCCCAACCAAAGCGAACATTCACCTCTCTTCTTTGGTATTTCATTTCAGTAGCCGACCAACATCGACTAAACGACGACAGTGACTGCGAAAACAAACAGCGTTGTTATAAATTATAATGTATGCAATTGGTCAACTTATTGTACTTTGTACTTGTTTATCTGTTAAAAGTTAACACATGATGAAAATTAAAGTGAGAAATGAAATGATGATGGATTAATGGATGCAGTAGACCACATGTGCGTAAATCACCTTTGAAATGGATTCAAAATATTTTGTATGTGGCTCAACACTTACAGGAGATAGTAGACAGTTTCAAATACTGGGTTTAAGTTAAGTACAATAACCAAACGGGGTGGCGCATTTGTAACATTGCGTCAGAAGTTGAAGATGTTAATTGTTCTTGTTAATGAAATTCTTTGTCAGCATTCGACATGGTAATAAAGTATCACTTTTTGATGTTCAAGCTTTTTCAATTGATGTATATTATGTAAATTTAATTAAAAAATGTTCGGAAAAAATTGATTAAAAAAATTTAATATTTTTTTTCGTGTTTGGGAAAGTATGAAGTAATAGAAGCAAAAAGAAGTAACAGGGACAAGAAAAAGAGAAAAATGTTTGTCTTTTCCACAGTAAACAGTTTATCTCTCCAAGATCCACTTAGATATGTATGTATGTATATTAGGGTGTCCGTTATTTCCCAAAGTGATGTTTTCGGGGGAGACACCCCCCAGATCGAAAGTTTAGGGCCTAAATAAGGGGAATTTAGCAAAAACAAATTTTTTGGAGGTCATTAACCCGTGCCTCTAAGGTCATACTTTCCCCATACAAATTTGTATGGGAAATTTTTAGCTCATACATAAAATTTTTTTTCTCTCGAGTTAAATCATTTATTTTTAAAATGTTTGTTGATTCTGGTTGGAAAATAGTTCCTTTAAAAGATTACATTCAAAATTTCCATACAAATATGTATTTGAATACCTTATACATAACTGCTAAATAATAAGATAATTTCTTATTCTAAACAATTCATTATAATTATGTTCAAGCAAACAGTAAATACAAAATAAATAAGTTCATAAAACCAAAACCTAATATTCATGTTTTGGTTTTGGTTTTATGAACTTATTTATTTTGTATTTACTGTTTGCTTGAACATAATTATAATGAATTGTTTAGAATAAGAAATTATCTTATTATTTAGCAGTTATGTATAAGGTATTCAAATACATATTTGTATGGAAATAATTTTTTTTTTAAGAACAAAATAAAAAAAAAACTATTTTAAAAATTTGACATCAACTTTTACAGAATTTTTAAATGAAAAAAAAACTATAATTTATAGTTATTATGGATGGAAGCAATTAAAAAGTAAGTTACCACGGGTAAATATATATTATATTGTATTTATTGAAAATTTTTCGAGTCAGTATGCGTTCTGAAATTAAAAAAAATTTTAAAACAGTCAGGGACAGCCTAGTTGATATGTTTTGGTGTCTCCTCATTACACAAAAAATCTACATTGACTCTGATAGATTTCTATATATTACTACAATTTTAACAACCAAATTTAAAAGCAAACATTTCCCATTTTTAAATTCAAATTGGAACATGTTCACATCTGAGACTTTTGGCGACTTAAGTTATTCATAAATTATAATCGTACACTCCTGATGATTTTCCATGCACACACCAAAGACATACTATGCCTTGAATTTCGTCACTCAAGTGAAATCAAAACATTAAGTGTAGTCGAAAAGTAGCTCAAACATTGGATGGGTCCAGAGGAAAAACGGCACATGTCCTCTTTTTGTCTTGTAGTATCTACCGAGCACTATCTGATGGCATTCTTACTTATAGAAAACAAATTTAAGCTTTGCTAAAAAAAATAAATAAATGATGTGCTTTTAGCACTAAGGTGTATGGAGAACAAAATTTTAAAATGCGTTTTTCTCGCAACTAGTTGCAATGGACATGTGCTGTTTTTCCCCTGGACACTTCATTTGCTAACAATGTCTATCAACAGATCTTTCTAAAATACTTACTTTCCTTGAGTCGAAAATTCGTTCGTTTCGATTAATATCAAATGAGATGTTATTGATTTTGAATACCAAACCCATTTTGAATAATATTATACAGCTCTTCTTTATTGAGTAACGATACAAAAATGTAAAAATAATAGATGAATTTGTTGCACAACAAAATGACAAATAAAGGAGCAAGTTCTAGTGACATACAACACTCAGCCATTATTTTGTGCGTATTATTAACTTGCACAAATGAAGGGGATCTATAATTTACCTCCGAACGGCAATTTTGTATAGCAATGATAATCTTTGAGGCTTTGTCAATTCTCTGCAAGAGACAGTAGCCCGAAAAAAATGTATATGTACGTGATGAAGGCTAGAATTGAACCCAAAACCTTTAGTTTGAAAGTCCACCGCATTAATCATTGCTGCGCGGGTTACTCACTCAAAGTTAGACAAAACTGCAAAACAGATTTATGCGAACAGTTCTAAAGTATGATCGTTAAGGCTAGGCGCACTAATGCGATTTTAGTCGCGCGATTATTCAGTCGCAAAAATGGATCACAAGGATTTCAATGCCTGCCACACATGCTTCCCGAGATTAAAAATTTGAAAATTGTGTCTACAGTCATTGTAATTCTTGTCATCTAATTTGCTGAATAATCGCGCGATCAAAATCACATGTGTGCGCCTAGACTAAAGCTTGATATTTTTACCATTTTTCTGCTTCAAAACTTTGAACGTCTATACATGGCCATATTTGTTTGGTTGCCAGGCAAGTATTACTCTGAGTCCATCTAAAGTTGGTTCCTTAAAGCGTCCTGCTTTAGCATAAGTTTGCTTGTAGCGATAGGTTAAGGAGGAACCTTCATCTTAGAAACCACTTATGCATTGCAATCCTCATCGAGGTAAATGAGTTTGAAATTTCGTTTTTCTTCAATATAGAAGTTATAGAGCAGTTAAAAATGATCCGAGTTTATCACTACCTTTAGTATTGTCAGATGTTTATGACATTTTAGACTTATATGTATTTACATTATAATGTATTTATAAGGTAAAAGTACGCGTAGTACGCCCAACAACTACTCATTATTTAGTTTGTCTACTTTCGTGCACCTACCATCGTTTTCGGATTTTGGATTTGCTATACCAAGAATCCTGATTTTTCTAAAGTTTTCAAAAAGCGTGGCAAAAATACCTAATTAACAGAGTTTGGTTCATTTGAATAAAGGCAGTTGTGAAATTACTTGCATACGTCAATATTTTTTTAGATAACTAGTACAAAATTATAGTTCAGTATAACTAACGTTAAATTAAATTAAATAAAAAATTTTAAATATAACTGAGAAAGTTAAAATAGAAGCTTACCACTTAGAGGTTTTTCAAACCCACAAATTGTAAAAAAATTGATCGTAGTACAACTTGCGTTGACAATACTCTTTTTTTTGAAAAAAAATATAAAGCAAGGACATCTACATTCTACAGTGATCGCACCATCTCACAGACGTAAATCATTCAAAATCTTCAAATCATCCAATATCAAATTTTAAGCAGGCGTAAGTAAATGGATTGTTCGGTGTGTTTATTATTGGTTAAGAAGTTAAAGTTGTAAAAAAAACCCCTGAATGCCAGTAAAGAGGAACGATTTCTAACACATCATCAGTGGTGGAGCAATTGTCTAGGGTACTATCAAATGTTATGGAGCATTGGAGCTTAATGTTTAATGCACAAAAATAACTGGAATAACCTAAAAGGAAGTATTGGAGTCAGCGTTCCCTCAACTGAAAGACTTTCTTTAGCCTTTGCCATGCATAATACAATAAGCTAACGCACCAATCCATACTGCTCGTATTATAAAGTTTTAAATTGCAAGTCATCAAGTTAAAGTTGTAAATTTGACGCCGCATTCACCTTTACTTAACATAATCGAAATTTAAAAAAAAAAACGTCACTTGTTTTATTATTGTTTATAATAAATGCGTTTCTTTCGGTGCTTTTATCAAAATTGCTGTCGGAAATTTTTTTTAACATAAGTTATTTCTAATAATGTTCAGTTCAAGGTGAAATTTGCAAAAGTTTAGCAGCATTAGACAATAATAACTTTCAAATGATTCAAAGACCAATCGTTGCTCAAAATTTCCATAATGGAGAGTGCTTTAAAATGTTAAAGATCTGTCAGTCTTCATTGGCATAGGAGTTTAAGGGCGGTCGAAAATGACATAAATTAGATCCTATAAGTAAGGATGTAGTGCCAAAGTTGCTAGATAACATAGAACCCCTTGAATTAACAACAAATATAATTTTGTAGAACAATGCCTGCTTTGAAACTGATAATTCTGAACTTAAATTCCTTTTCAGAAAAAATATCACAGTCAGATAACTCTGTAATAGTAAATTCTCCATCTTTGATCCAACTGTTACATTTGGGTTCTAGTCGAAGCTATAAATTGTTTTATTTTCTCTAATAGCCCCATTCTCCTTAGGAGTTGTTGGGCCCACTACTTTACTAACTATAGAAGACGGAAGAGCATGAGTGAATCTAATAGCAAATGTACTAGATGTACCATAAGCTATTGAGTAGTTCACCACATTAAATGGAACGCGGCTTATATGCTCATAAAGTTATATCAAGTGTATTTATAATGTGTGTTTAACGATGCTGTTCTGGACTGTCCCGGACAGAAAAGAACAGCCCTTTATTGTTCATTGAGTTTTTTCTGTTCAGAACCGTTCTAGTTTCTTGCTCATTGAGCTACCTGGAACACTTATGAACAGTATTTTCTGTTCTTGCTTTTGAGTCAAAACAGATTAGAACAATTTCGTGGGAACTGTCAAATGAGGCGTTCAGAATAATAATGCGTAAAGTCCACTTTTCTATAGGTTGGATGTTTAAAGGCCTTAAAAATTAAGGTTTTCGTTTTATATCAATAGAATTTAAAAAAGTGATTCTGGAGATAAAGAGCTATTGATCTGTGAAAAATCTATGTATTTCAAAAGTTCCTTTATTCCCTGAAAAAAAGGTTCTCAAGGTTCAAAATAATGCACAATATTCTGAACGCCTCAAATGTGTTTGTTGAATTGAATTGATTGTTTTTATTGAATCTTTTGAATAACATTTGTTGTGTTAGCCCTAATTTTTCAATTGTCAGTTAGACTATTAGAAGAATAAATGTCAATATAAAAAAAACTTTTATTTTTTTTTTTTTAATGGAAGCAAATGACAGTTCTTTAAAATAATTTTATTAAGTACCTGTCTCCTCTAGCGCATATGACAACCTTTTCTTTCCACTAATTAACTTTTGAAGGTTTTGTTGTAACACTTCTCTCACTGAAGTTTTCAGTTGATCAAGACTACTTGGATGTGGATTTCGGTCGCGAATGCATCTTTTTATTATTTCCTAGACATGTTTTATTGAATTCAAATCCGGAATGTGTTGTCAATCCAAAGCCGGAATATTGAAATCTAGAAGATATTCTCAAACTACTTTAGCATGCATTATCGTGCACCAGACTAAACTGTGGACTAAATCTAGGAGTGATTGGAACCGTATGTTGTTCGAGGACATCAGTCAAGTATCTTTGGGTACTTAACGTAGGTGTAGTTGAGCTGATTTTACTGCATGCAAATTTATGACTCTACTCTTAAAATGTTCGCGGGATGACAGATATTTCAGCAAATCTCTCCCCAAATCTTCCCCACAAATATTTTATTCCATACCTTGAATTTAAGATCACTCCTGTCTCGTTTGAGAAAATAACCATGATACTGCGGCATAAAGTAATAGTAGGGATTTACTGTAAAATAAATAGGACGTGCGTTAAATTTGAGCAGGAGTGTATTTTTTCGTTGAACAGAAATTTTGAATTTTGCATTTGTTTATTTTAACCACACGGTAGATAGATAATGCTCAGATGGATGCAGGTTTTGTATCGTTTTTGACTGTATATGTAATTTCCAAAATACATAGGTACATAATTAAAAAAAATACATAATAATATAAAAATTATACAAATTATATTTGGTTCGGGACTAATAAAAGGCTATTAAGTTTCTGCCACAGTACTCAGTACTGTGAGTTTCTGCTACTTCTAAGGAGTCTGGTATTTAGTCTCCCTGAACTTTAAGTGTCGCATGGACCATCACCATACTCATAACCATATTTTTAAACCCAACAAATTGAAAAATATATGAATTAAATGCTAAGACACAGGTGATACTTAATTAATAAAAATGTAATTGAAGAACTAAGAATGGCTATTGCATTTTATTTAGTATTTTTTTTTTTCTTATTTTCTTATTTGTTCGTAAATTGATCTCAACATTCAAATAAAAAAATATAACAACCCTGACTACTTTTCATGCCACTGTATAAATACGACCAAGGAAGACAGACGACAAAAAAAACAACAGAACTACCTATGTGAATTTGAAAATGTGAAAAATCAAAAGCAAAAAAGAGAAAGAATTATATTTCCCCATCAATGCATTAAAACGAGAAAACAAAAGTACCTACAAAAATTATTCTAAAAAGCAGCAAGGTGATTTAAAAGAAGTAAAAGAAAATAATAAAAAAAAAAAACATTTATGCATTATTATTAATGAAATCTCTTTTTGTTATTTTTTTATGGTGAAACAAAAAAGAATACAGTTATAAGAACCTGATAACGTCAATTTAACAGAAGAAATAAAAAAAGCATTCTGCGCAGCAAGTGCATATTCACCAACACCCCACCACACACAAAAAATAGGACATTTTTTTCACTCCTTTCTTTCTACTTTGCCGTCCGTTTAATGAAATTTGAGTAGAGGTACTGACTGCACTGTGTCGCCGAAAGGAAATCACCGTCATCGTCCCATCCCCATTTCACTTCCCCACACACATCTGTCAAATAAAATCTTACATCCTTTTCTGTTTTTTTTTTTTTTTTTGTGTTTGATTCATAATCTTCTCTCCACTCAACATTCTCACTCCCACTCAAGAAGGAAAAAAAAAATTAAACTAATTGAAATTTTGTTCGCAGGATATTTTTTAAAGAACAAACCAACTTATAGTTCCAATAGGGATTTTTCAATTTTTATAAAAATTGATAAATTAATCACCAAGAGCCGAGCTGGCACCGCCATACGCACCATTAAAGAAGCCACCAAAAAAAAAAAGAACAACACAACACCGCCACCACAAAACCACGGCAGGCAAATCGACCAACTTCAGTAGTTTCTTTCACAAGAAAAAAAGAAAGAAAAGAAAAGGAAAACTTTCAACACCGATAAAGTTGAATGAATACACAATTTACGGTTATTACTTTAACAGTTTCACACAATTTGTTTACTATACAGTTACTTAGGATGTGACATAAGATAAATTCATGAAAAGTAATTCACTAATTTGTGGTTTTTAAAAATTCCATGAGAAATATTTGTCTGCTGCTGCTAGGCTGCCGTTGCTACTGCCATCAAAAATTCTAAATTTTTTCTCCTCATATTTCTGTCTCGTTTATTCCTGTGCATTTAGATGGTTGAAAGGAGTAGACAATATTAAAAATATACACCAAGTGAAAAATGATGGCAATGACACAAACTCCGTACACACGGCACACGTTAGAGTGAGAATATTTTTTCTGATGCAATTGTGCGAGTGAGAGAAAAGGTTAGCACAAAAGGCAGATATCTACACCAGTTATTTATTGAAAAAAAAAAAATACATATTTTTTCAAGAAATAGAAAAAAAGAACTTTACCACTTTTTTCTTTCATATAATTACATCACCGGGAAACTATCGAAGCTATCAACGTTATTTTCATAAAACATTCCACACATATAACTTAATTTTCATATTTGACATTAATTTTCTTTCTGAGAATTGTCGTCAGCCAACACACTTGATAGACAATTTAGCAGGCGTTTTCGCAACCAACCGAAACCACACTAGTTGAAAAACGAGTGCGACAGAGCGAGATGGGTATTGATTATATGTAGAGTAGGGAAAATTTAAGATTTTTTTTTGATGAACCAGCCCGAGAAGAGACGAACAATAATTTTTTCGAGTTTTCACACAAAAAATGATTAAAACCAAGTCACAAACAAAAACTAAGAGTACAAATTTCGTTGCAGAAACTATTCATTTACATTTTGGATAACTTTTACAATTATATAAACTTAAATTTTGGCAACGAAATTTTTTATTTTGTTTTAATTTAATTCGGCTGCCTTCGTCGTCGTGTATTTCGATTCGATATTTAAGCAAGCATTTAAAACCGCACAGACATTTAGACGAGGTTTCCAATTTTCTGGCTACCAACACCAAGTTGTCGAACGAAGTTAGGGAGAGCAACGAGTACGAGCAACTGAAAAGAAAAATATTTTCATTTCATTTTATGGGGGTAGACAATTTGTTTTGCATTGGTAAGAAAAGGAACACTGGAGATGTATTTTTCCTATTGATCTTTTCCCTTTTTTTGTGTGGATTTTATATGTTTGGTCTGTTTGATTGCATTGCAAATATAATAACAATGCGGGTGATGGACATAAAAACAGAGCAAATGCGAAAAGGATATATAAAAGGTGTGGTATACGTTTTATTCGTTTCAATATAATATTGGAGAGTTTGTTTAGTTCGCGTGTAGAGATTTGAATTGAAATGGTTTTGATGGCGCTGTAGGAGTAAAATGTTGGTGAACCTAGAAACGGTTATTGGGGATTTTTTAGAAGATTATTTTTATATATGGATGTGTGTTCCTGCGGCTAGGAGGCCAGAATTTGAGGTAGGTAGGTAGTAGAGTTAAGCACTTTAGTTCATTTGAGTGATCGATCGTTTTAGTTCAAATCACGCTACTGAACTAGTTCTGAACTAGCTCATTTTAGTTCAATTTATTTTAATCACTCCGGTTTTGTTAGAATTAAAAAACAAAATTAGTCTGTACAAACTGTATCCAAATTTATGTAAAATTGACGCTTTCTACATAATAAAACAAATACAACCTAAAAATAAGAGATACCTACATATTTTATTTTTTATAAAAATTCTCAATTTCGTTCATATACTTGTCGAGCTTTCTGATTCTTGACGAAAGTCTAGAAGAAGTTCGTTTGGCTTTCATTAAATCGAAATCATAGTAATGTAAGGATCAAGATGCTACTTGTTTTTGTTCTTGCTCAGAAATAAGAATAAGTGGTCCTTGAAGAAGAAACGATGATACTGGCACAATCGACCTTATTATTATTTTGTTTTACATCTAAATCTTGGGAAAAAGAAGAACTGATTTCGCTCCACAAAGAATTGGATGCAATTTCATATGCACTTTGGTTTCTGTACCCCTATAGTTTAAACGTATGTCGGGTTAAAAGGGCGCTATATCGGCGTATAAGACCCGAAAAATGTATTAAAAAAATGATAATGTAAGGTGAGCGCAAGCTGTTTTGTAATGTCATATTACGACTGCTCTAGGTTGCTGTTTAGTTTGTTGAAAAAAATCTTTTTCGTTATTCGCGAAATAAATTGAACTAAGTTAGTGAACTAAGTTCACTAGTTCACCAAGATGAACTAGTTCTTTCGCGAACTACACAAGCCTAGTAGGTAGGTACTTTAGTTATTTCCAAATAATGATTCGTTATATTTGAAAGTGGTATAAGTCACATTTTGCATTATTTTCAAAAAATATCAATCAAAACCAACAATTTAATGGATTTTTATCTACAAATATAAAAATGGAGTAACTAACCCATCTACTGACTGCAACTGTGTTTTTCTAAAACAGATACCTACCGTTAAGTTGCGTTAAGTTGCGTTAAGTTTAAAATCATTTGGACTCAATAGACCAGCGCCAATTCGGTTTGCTCAGAGGGCAAAAGTTGAAAAAATTATTAGCAGCATAAGAAAATTTAGGATAAATGGATAAATGGTAAAGACTATATATTATATATTAAAGGGAAAAAATAAATTGCCCACAAACAAATTGGGAAAAAGGGGGTGGGTGATGGGTGAAAAAGTGGGGTGGGTGTCAAAATTGTTTTTTTTTTTACAATTTCTGTCAAAAGACCTCATATTGAAAAAAGTTAAATACAAAAGTTATAGATACTAAAAGTTTTACTTAAAACATTTTTTATATAACCTGAAAAATATTGAGAAAAATCTTTTTCAAAAATTGTTGGATTTTAACAAAACCTGATCAAAAACTACTTTGTTACGTTTTTTTTATATATGTATGTATTTTGAATGTTTTTTTTTTAGAAAAATATGAATTTTTGGATTTTTGACGAATTTATCTAGAAAAAATAAAATATTTTCAAATAAAAAAGTTAACGAAAATTTTGTTTGTTTTTTTTTAAAGATTGGCATGCAGTTATTTATATTTAAAACTTTTTATTTAAGACTATGTAGAAAAATCAAACTTTTGTATCAAAAAATATTGAAAAAAAAAAAACAAAAACGATTTTCAGATCGATTTTTCCGTAAACGATAATTTTTTGTTTGTATCCATTTCCCGAGGTGGAAACGATTGCCGTTTGAATTTTTGAATGAAAGGAATTTTTGGGGATTTTAAAATTTTCAGTAGATACACTGTGGTGTATGCTCAACTTTTATTGCGATTTTTCAGTACAAAATTTGTTTTTTGAATATCTTCTAAACTTAAAGTGGACAAACGACAAGTTTTGGTATACGTGGTAAGGAACTAGACGACAGAAATTTAAAGTTTTGAAAAAAAGTAATTTTTTGAGAATTTTATGGAACTTTGAATTTTTCAGTAAAAGAAATTTTTTTTTTTTAATATCTTTTTTTTTTAATTTTAAATTCATTTTTAGTTTTCATCATCTTAAAACCATCTTAAAGCTAGACAAAAATTCATAAAAACTAGCCTACTTATCAATTACTTACAACTAACTTACTGACCCTATACGGGCACTCTAAGTTATACTTAATTTTTCTTAATTCTAACGACTTTCGGCCTTAAAACTATTTTAACACTAATATTTCAATAGTTGTTATTTTTCACCAAGAAATAATTTTAAAAATATCATTTTTTTTCTTATTTTTAAAACTTACACACTAATTAAAACTACTTAAACTTTGAATATCTCCTAAACGTAGGGTGGACAAACGACCACTTTTGGTATACGTACAGAACTCGAGGCTGACAAACTACAGAAGTTTGAATTTTTGAAAAAAGTAATTTTTGGGCGAAATTATTACAATTGTGCTCTAGTGGAAACAGGCTATAATATCGATTTGGGTATGCTGGCACCTAGACCAAAGTTGTAGTTCACATTATTTGCACTATGTTTATATGTGCACTAGAGTGACCGGAACTCTCATAGAATTTTTTTTCGTCGACTACAAAGTCAATTGGATTCTGATCTAGTGCTTCTATTGTTATTAAATCATACAAGAAGCAGATACCTTACATGCCTGATATGTCAAATTTGCGGCCCGCGGGCCGCATGCGGCCCACATCGAATAACTTTGCGGTCCTGTCGACATTTTTATTAATTTTAAGTTTTAGATTATAATTTAGATTTTATGTTCACAGCTTTCGACACACATGCACCTCCTTTTTTTCCTAATCAACAAATAATATGGGAGAAAACCAAACAAAATAAGTTTTAGATTATAATTTAGATTTTATGTTCACAGCTTTCGACACACATGCACCTCCTTTTTTTCCTAATCAACAAATAATATGGGAGAAAACCAAACAAAATAACAAATTTTATAAGAGCTCGCGGCTTAAATCGGGGTAAGTTATGTGAATTCTTAAAGTGAACTAGGAAGCGAATATTCTGAGTTAACCTACAAACGATTCTGGGGCTTGGGAATTTTTTTAGTTTTTAATGATAAAAGTCTTTAAACCAGCATGTCTTGCTATCTAAAATGGTTGCAGAGTTTATAGTTCATGATACCTACCTAGATGTAGCAAAACATTTATCTGAGTTAAACTCAAAACTGCGTGGAAAATTATTCATAATATAACGAATATGTGAACAAATGCAACAATCAAATGCAACCTAGCTCTTTTGAAACATCAGAAGATAAACTAGGATTTGACGTATCAAAAATACTACGCAAAAAATCTAAACTATAAAATATGAAAAAGGCTTGCAGAATATTTCTTGAAAGACAAGTTCTCTTGATTTGACATGGAATTAATGGAGGAAAGCGATTTCTAATTTGACTCCGAAGTAAGTTCCAAAATCGTTGAAATGCCCGATTTTATAATTTTTTTTGTGCACTTGAAAACTGCCATATAAAATCGTTTGCAAATTTCACAGTAGGTACCTGTCTATGCGAGCAGTTATTTCAGTCATTAAGAGGAATGAGTTACCTATAAAATTCTGAATAACTAACTTTGGTCTGAGAAAAAAATGGTAAATGAAAAAAAATAGTTTATGTTTTTTTTTTACAAAATTGTTTAACATATAAAAATTGTAGCTAACCATGTTCTGCGGCCCACACAAATTTTTATCTCGCTGTTTTGGCCCCTTATAACCATTGAGTTTGACATGCCTGCCTTACATCAATCTATAGCATAGAAAGTTTCATTGTAAACAGAGTTTTTGCAATCAGCTCTTTTTTGAGGTCAGTGCTGAAATTTTAAATTGGTTGTAAAAAAAAACCTTTCGAATAAAACGTAGTTTGGCAAAGATAAGGCCAGTTAAAGGACAAGAGAGCAAAAATCATAAAAACCTTGGTAACTCGAAAACGGGACGAAAACGAGAAAATTACGTCTTAAGTTTTTCGACTTAAAATGACCTCAGGAATCCATGGTTTTCATTTGAGGCGGTGACTGTGGGACACCCTGTATATATATTTTTTTTAAGTAAGACTAAACAAATTTAGCATTTGATTTATATGTGTAAAAAACACTTCCTTCAATTTAATATATAAAAAGTGAAAATAGCCCCATCTATTTCGGAGCTAGAGATAATTTTCTTTGCAAAATAGTGATTTTTGGTACTTTGAGCCATTGTCGGCACCATTTGAGCTATTGTGGTTAAGAAAAGAACAAATAGATAAAGCTCAGAAAAAGTTTTTAATTCCATTAAATTAATTTTTTATTTAAAAATTATTTTTTTTTTAATTCACTCAGTTTATTTATTTTTTTTTTAATTACTTTCAGTAGCCTTTGTTATGAAATAAAACTTATTTTTTTTATGAAAATAAACTGGGCTTTAATAAAAAGCACAAAAAATTAATACTCATTAACGTGTTTTTTTGACTTAAATGATATGAAAGTGTAAAAAACTACTTAAAAAATGAAGAAAATTGTGTTGGATGCAAAATTGTGGAGAAACTGTTGTCCGCAGAAAAAAAAGTTTTGAGACAAACTAAAACTGTAATAAATTCTTGATTGGTTGTAAAAAAAACCTTTCGAATAAAACGTAGTTTGGCAAAGATAAGGCCAGTTAAAGGACAAGAGAGCAAAAATTATAAAAACCTTGGTAACTCGAAAACGGGACGAAAACGAGAAAATTACGTCTTAAGTTTTTCGACTTAAAATGACCTCAGGAATCCATGGTTTTCATTTGAGGCGGTGACTGTGGGACACCCTATATATATATTTTTTTAAAGTAAGACTAAACAAATTTAGCATTTGATTTATATGTGTAAAAACACTTCCTTCAATTTAATATATAAAAAGTGAAAATAGCCCCATCTATTTCGGAGCTAGAGATAATTTTCTTTGCAAAATAGTGATTTTTGGTGCTTTGAGCCAGTGTCGGCACCATTTAGCCTTATACAATCGAGCTGAAATTTAGGCTATCTTAAAATCGGCAAAGGCTGAACATTTCTTGCGGTCACTCTAATGTGCACTGTGGTGTATACGTGCTCATTTTTATATTTAATTATTGCAATTTTTTTTATACTGCATGTGAATGACAGAAAAAGTGGGGGACGAAAAGACGGTTGATTAAGCTAGAAATACGCACATTTTCGATATGCTTTTCGTTTTTGCAGATTATGTGGAGAGTTGTCAATCATTCGTCACTAACTTCATATCGTGGGTAGAAAGCCAAAACCATGAATCTGCAAAATTGTAGTTTTGAGAAAAATAGCTTCAAAATTCTGGAAACTCATGCAATCTTATGGAAAATCGTGCAACGGAAATTTATAGTTTAGGCTTCTATATAACGGATGGAGAATTGGAAATAGTGCGACCGATAACAAGTAAAATGACGCATTAAAGTGAAAATGTCCAAAAATGCAGATTCGCGGTTTTGGCGTGTAGACCATATTATCCTGGACAATTTTCTTGATTCAAATAAGGGCTGTGCTGACGGTTTCTTTCATTTTAATTCATTTAATTCTTGTTTCAAAAATAATTTCTGATGATGCTTTTTCTTGTTTTTAAATAAATTTGACATATTTTTATTTTAACTTTGACCCTGTATATACAAAAGATATTAATACAAGGATAAAACTAAAAAAAATTGAGCAATAATCGACCTTTTATTTGCCGCCTATTGAAACCTAACTAAACTGACGGTTGGCTCCGCCTATTTGGAAAATTTGAACGAAATTCATTCTATTCCGAAACTGAGAATAGTTTCAAAAATTCATTTATGATTTTTGTATCAGATAAAAATTAAATGTCTATCAATCCAAGTACAGCACCAAATCGGTTATTATTTTTTCGTTTCTAGTTCACAACCTTAACACTCATTATTTGTGTGGCGCTTTTAATTTAACAGTCTCCAAAGCAGTACACACCCTCTAGTCATCTCTCTTAGATAGATGTATGTTTATACAAAAGCATCAATCGGCTCTGCTTTAACAAACAAATCCTACAAGAAAAAAGTGTATATGCTGTCGCGTAATCTTTCGAGCGCATAGCAACACAAAATTTTACCGAAAATGTTCTTCGCCATCGCCAGTCGCAGTTGCCACTTGCCACACTCATCATTTTCATTTGGGGTTGGCAAAAGACGAAGATGAGTCGGCGACCACTCGTCGTCTAGCATGTGGGACGTGGGTGGTAGATACAAAAAAAAAAAAAATTATGGAAGTAATATGTACATAACTATATAATTAGGTAGGAAAGAGGTACCCATTCCGGAAAGGATACAAAAAGAACAAATTCGAAATTTTAGGTGTAGGTAACTCGTACGTCAAGAAACTAGGAGCGTTACCCTTACCTGCTATAACTATGTATGTACATATACAGGGTGTCCCACAGTCACCGCCCCAAATGAAAACCATGAATTCCTGAGGTCATTTTAAGTCGAAAAACTTAAGAGGTAATTTTCTCGTTTTCGTCCCGTTTTCGAGTTACCACGGTTTTTATGATTTTTGCTCTCTTGTCCTTTAACTGGCCTTATCTTTGCCAAACTACGTTTGATTTGAAAGCTTTTTTTTTACAACCAATCAAGAATTTATTACAGTTTAAGTTTGTCTCAAAACTTTTTTTTCTGCGGACAACCGTTTCCCCACAATTTTGCATCAAACTCAATTTTCTTCGTTTTTTAAGTTGTTTTTACACTTTCATATCATTTTAGTCAAAAAAACACGTTAATGAGTATTAATTTTTTGTGCTTTTTATTAAAGCCCAGTTTATTTTCATAAAAAAAATAAGTTTTATTTCATAAAAAAGGCTACTGAAAGTAATTAAAAAAAATAAACAAACTGAGTGAATAAAAAAAAAAAAAATAATTTTTAAATAAAAAATTAATTTAAATGAATTAAAAACTTTTTCTGAGCTATTGTGGTTAAGAAAAGAACAAATAGATAAAGCTCAGAAAAAGTTTTAATTCATTTAAATTAATTTTGTATTTAAAAATTATTTTTTTTTTAATTCACTCAGTTTGTTTATTTTTTTTAATTACTTTCAGTACCCTTTTTTATGAAATAAAACTTATTTTTTTTATGAAAATAAACTGGGCTTTAATAAAAAGCACAAAAAATTAATACTCATTAACGTGTTTTTTTGACTAAAATGATATGAAAGTGTAAAAACAACTTAAAAAACGAAGAAAATTGAGTTTGATGCAAAATTGTGGGGAAACGGTTGTCCGCAGAAAAAAAAGTTTTGAGACAAACTTAAACTGTAATAAATTCTTGATTGGTTGTAAAAAAAAAGCTTTCAAATCAAACGTAGTTTGGCAAAGATAAGGCCAGTTAAAGGACAAGAGAGCAAAAATCATAAAAACCGTGGTAACTCGAAAACGGGACGAAAACGAGAAAATTACCTCTTAAGTTTTTCTACTTAAAATGACCTCAGGAATCCATGGTTTTCATTTGGGGCGGTGACTGTGGGACACCCTGTATGTATTTTAGTTCAAGAAAGTTAGAAATATGTACATTATGTACCTATGTAGGTATGTAAGATGTAGCTTATGTACAATGTACATAATTTCCAATGAAAGTTGCTTCTTCAGGAAAAAATTGTTTTAACTATGGTCCTTGTCTTGAATATGATCTTATAGGTGTTTTTGTAGCTTGATTGAATTTCTTAACATATTTAATTGATTGTACCTACTTAGATTGTAAATAACCATAACCCTACGGAAGAAGCGCTCTCTTGTCAACAAAAATAAAATGGATTAGTGGAAATAAAAATAAAAAAAGGTATCAACCCCACTGCCGAAACCCGGGATTGAACCGGGGACATTTAGATCTTCAGTCTAACGCTCTCCCAACTGAGCTATTTCGGCGCGTATTTGTTTTGGTTAAAGTTTCATACTTAAAAATCCAAGAACGTTTTTGATTTGATATGAGGTATTTATGGATTATAAAATAATATCATTGAATAATTATATACATATAGACCGAGAGCCGGCAGCATATTTTGGCAGTTTTGATATAACCGAAATTCGAGTGTGCACATATCTAGATATGCACCACAGTATATCAACGGAACAAGTCTGGCAGTGATCTTTTTCAGCTTTCCCTTGCCAGACGCATCCAAAGTGCAGCAAAAAATCAATTTTTGGCGTTTTGATATAACCGAAAAAATGATACACCAAAAAATCATAAAAAATCCCCTGAATTCGAATCTGTGGGTACCGCAAGTTTCTTTTTCAGCTTTCCCCCCGCCAGACCGCTTTGAAGCATTTTTAAGTGCATTTTTCTAATAAAAAACCTAATTACTTATTTTCTGTTAGGTATAACCGTATGATGGTAACAAATTAATATTCTATGTCTATTCCAGGTCTAGAAAATATAATTTTTAGCCAGCTATTTTTCAGCCTTCCCTCTGCCAGACGCCCTTAAAGGTTTCCCAAACAGGTTTTTCCATAGAAAAAACACCTAGTTTCTGTTTTTTTTTCTTATAAAATTGAAATAATATTTTTTTGTTTAGAGTAACCATATGATGGCCAAATATTAACTTTCTCTGCCTTTTCCTGATTTAGAAAATGTAAGTTTAAGCCAGTTTTGTTTCAGCCTACCCTCTGCCAGACGCCCTAAAAGTTATGTCAATAGTACGGGAAAGTTAGATTTTGCTATATGAGGATCTAAGAAAAAATCTGTAATGCATTTTGACTTCAGGGCTCGAAAGGTAAAAAGACACGAGTCGTAAACCAAGTTTTGTTCAATCACACCAAGAGTCATTTGGCCGCCATTTTTTTTTAATACAAAGTTTAGTTTTTCACATAACTCGCGTATTTTTGAACCTACAGTAAAAACAATGTATGACAAACTTGAAATAATTTAATTTTCTACAATATATGTTAAATAACATTTTTCGATTATCCCTTTGGTTTAAAAGTTAGGGTGTTTTTTTTTTTTTAAACACGTCAAAAAGTGATTTTCTTATTTTTGTCATATCTCTTTTACTTGAGCGTTTTTTAAAAAATGTGTTTGTTGTAAAAATTGTAGATCTTTTAATTACCTTCATTTGTTACAATATTGGTTTTTCGATTTGACAGACCGTTTTCGATCTGTAGGCAAAAAACTTAAAAAAATTGCAATTTTTTGTATAGGGACAAACAAAATTATTCTTGGTGCGGTTGTACAAAATGTGGTTTTAGACTCTTTCTATCCCTGTGTTTATGCTCTTTTAATCCCTGAAGACAAAATGCATTTCGGATTTTTTCCCAGACCCCCATGCCCCATATAGCAAAATCTAACTTTCCCGTACAATTGAGATACCTTTTAGGCGTCTGGCAGAGGGTAGGCTGAAACAAAACTGGCTTAAACTTACAGTTTCTAAATCGGGAAAAGGCAGAGAAAGTTAATATTTGGCCATCATATGGTTACTCTAAACAAAAAAATATTATTTCAATTTTATAAGAAAAAAACAGAAACTAGGTGTTTTTTCTATGGAAAAACCTGTTTGGGAAACCTTTAAGGGCGTCTGGCAGAGGGAAGGCTGAAAAATATCTGGCTTAAACTTATATTTTCTAAACCAGGAATAGACATAGAATATTAATTTGTTACCATCATACGGTTATACCTAACAGAAAATAAGTAATTAGGTTTTTTATTAGAAAAATGCACTTAAAAATGCTTTAAAGCGGTCTGGCGGGGGGAAAGCTGAAAAAGAAACTTGCGGTACCCACATTTTTGAAATCAGGGGATTTTTTATGATTTTTTGGTGTATCATTTATTGGGGTAATACCTAGCAAAACGCCAAAAGTTGATTTTTGACTGCACTTTGGATGCGTCTGGCAGAGGGAAGGCTGAAAAATAGCTGGCTAAAAATTATATTTTCTAGACCTGGAATAGACATAGAATATTAATTTGTTACCATCATACGGTTATACCTAACAGAAAATAAGTAATTAGGTTTTTTATTAGAAAAATGCACTTAAAAATGCTTTAAAGCGGTCTGGCGGGGGGAAAGCTGAAAAAGAAACTTGCGGTACCCACATTTTTGAAATCAGGGGATTTTTTATGATTTTTTGGTGTATCATTTATTGGGGTAATACCTAGCAAAACGCCAAAAGTTGATTTTTGACTGCACTTTGGATACGTCTGGCAGAGGGAAGGCTGAAAAATATCTGGCTTAAACTTATATTTTCTAAACCAGGAATAGACATAGAATATTAATTTGTTACCATCATACGGTTATACCTAACAGAAAATAAGTAATTAGGTTTTTTATTAGAAAAATGCACTTAAAAATGCTTTAAAGCGGTCTGGCGGGGGGAAAGCTGAAAAAGAAACTTGCGGTACCCACATTTTTGAAATCAGGGGATTTTTTATGATTTTTTGGTGTATCATTTATTGGGGTAATACCTAGCAAAACGCCAAAAGTTGATTTTTGACTGCACTTTGGATGCGTCTGGCAGAGGGAAGGCTGAAAAATAGCTGGCTAAAAATTATATTTTCTAGACCTGGAATAGACATAGAATATTAATTTGTTACCATCATACGGTTATACCTAACAGAAAATAAGTAATTAGGTTTTTTATTAGAAAAATGCACTTAAAAATGCTTTAAAGCGGTCTGGCGGGGGGAAAGCTGAAAAAGAAACTTGCGGTACCCACAGATTCGAATTCAGGGGATTTTTTATGATTTTTTGGTGTATCATTTTTTCGGTTATATCAAAACGCCAAAAATTGATTTTTTGCTGCACTTTGGATGCGTCTGGCAAGAGAAAGCTGAAAAAGATCACTGCCAGACTTGTTCCGTTGATATACTGTGGTGCATATCTAGATATGTGCACACTCGAATTTCGGTTATATCAAAACTGCCAAAATATGCTGCCGGCTCTTAGACTAATAGTAATATATTATATGGGTAGGTATGAAAGTTTGAGGAGTACAGAAGCATAATTTATTTTTTAATAATTATGGCCCTTATTATGAATAACGAATCAAACTTAAAAGTTAAAACCTATCGAATTCGATAATAATTCTTTAAAATTGAAAATGAAATTCGCTTAATTTAAATTCTCTTAAAAACAAATATGTAGGGAGGTATAGGTACCTGTCGAATTTGATACTCAAAGAATTGCTAAAAGCGTTTCTTCGACTGCAGTCGCCAGAAATGTTAAAATTAATCGAATTCAAATTTATAATAAATATCATTACCGAACAAACTTTTGTGTGAGAGAAAAAATATTTTTACTTTTGTACTTTTTAGTGGAGTAACTAAAGCTTAATATTTTATTTTTAATGGTAAAATGCCTAGGTACATCTTTGAAACTGTTCAAATACCAAAATTTTTCTGATTTTTTTTTTGTTTTTACTCTTCTCTCAAAAATGGCAATATTAGGGAACCCGTCTGAACAGCTTAGATTTTGATGATTTTTTTCAAACATCGGTAGTTAAAAATACTTTAAGGTCTATAGATTAAAAATTGTCGGTGTTGCCGTTTTGATTTTTTAAATTTAATTGAAGATTTTTGTGAACAAAAAAAAAGTTTTTTCAAAAATTTTGGTTAAATTTCATAAATTAATTGATGAAGGACAATCTTCCATCGTTTAAGCGATAGATGCTAGAAGCTTATTCATATTTGTAAAATTAAAATTTAGTAAATTGAATGAAAGGCTTTTGAAAGAATGGTAATTGAACTCAGATTTTTGGCTTTGAGGGCTCTCAAGATTTAAAGTCCCTTTTTTATTAAATTGATCCTAAGAATCTCCCGATATTTTTAAAAAGAATATATGATAAAAAAATTCCACATTAATGTAAAATCAAGAAAAACAACAGAAAATAATTTTTAAAATAAGAAATAAATGTACTAAAAGTGACAAAACCGTCAACACTGCTCTTGAAATGAAGAAAAAAGCACAAGACAATAAAAAGTAAGTGACCAATGAGTGAAAACTCTCCAATTTTCGCTAGAGCTGCGTACTGAAAAACGAAAAGCAAAACGAAATTTTCCGTTCAGGATTTCGTTAACGAAATTTTGTATGGAAAATTTCTTTTCGCTTCAGCAGTGTACTAGGCTTTAACATGTTCGCTGTTGCCTTTGGAGACTTCAGAAGTTTTCGTTTCGCTTCAGCTGCGTACTAGGCATTATACCCGTTGGTATTTTTGCGTTAACATAATGTTCGCTTCAGCTGCGTCCTAGACTTTAAAAGACAAAATTTTGCGTTCAAGATTTCGTTATGTTATTTTTGAAAAATTTAACTTTTTTTGTAAACTTTTAATTTTCTTTTGTTTAGCCTAGTACGCAGATCGCGCTAAAATTTATCTTTCATACAAATTTCCTCCAAAGATAAATTTTAGCGAGGATTTTTAGCCAGGTAGTACGCAGTTCACGCGCGAAATTCAAATTCTCATCTACTACTTTTGCAAAAAGTCTCCACTCAATTTAGCTCGCGAAATAATGCTCAGCGCATTTTTTCACAGATAAATTTTGACATTTTTGTGGTTGTTGTTGTTGCTGCAAGGAATAAGAGGCAAAAAAACCTTGGAATATATAAAAGAAGAGGAATAAAACAAAATGAGAGCGTAAAAAAGGTATTCTGCAGGTAAAAAAAATATGTAATGTAATATTGAATGTAAGCTGGTATAAGTAAATGAAACTGTGTATCAGCCGTTATTTTTGAATTTAAATTTATCTTGGCTTTTAGCGAACGCGTGTAGAGATAAAAATTGTCGAGATAAAATTTAGTTTAGCGTGATCTGCGTACTGGGCTTTTATCTAAAATTTAAACGATGTTTATTAATAAAATGTCTGAAACCTTGCAGATTAATTTCAGGTCTATTAGTCAGCTATTACATGAAGCCTCTTTTCAAAACTAATGAGTGCAAAAGAGAAAGAAGATAAAACAAAAAATTATCCGACCGGAGAGTCGTGGGCCAAAATTGTGAGACTCTTTTTTGACGTTTCTTTTTCCACTCTTTCTTTTTTTAACATTCCCTTTCATTTCTTTTTGCTTCTTGGTGGAATACAACAACAACAATACTTAAATTAAAAGAGAAATGTCAAATTTGAGTCTTTGACTCAAGAGGCGTCGTGTAATAGTACGCGCCGCACAGAATGATTATCAAAAGAAAATTCGAAAAGAGTCAAGCCTCTTGAGGCTTCATGTAATAGTTGACTAAGCCTCAGTTTATAATCTTATCACCCAAAGTTATAAAATAGCGACACATTTTCTAAAAAACCGTAAAAAACTATCAAAGCTTTTCTAAATTGATCTCAAATGTAAGAAAACATTTTTTTTTACAAAGTAAACTTAATTTCTTTGTACAGAATTAAATGAAATTTTCAAATGTATTCTTAAATTTTCTGTAAAGTGCACAACGGATCATGATCCGTTATTGAGATATTGATAGTCAAAAGTATGGTTTTTAGTTTGATGACTTATATTGCAGTCTAAGAAAAAATCGTAGAAGTTTGAAACAAAACGAATCTTGAATCCTTTCTAAAAATAATAATCATTTTTAGTGCAGTAACTAAAGCAAATGATTAGGGAACCCGGCCGAACAGCTCTGATTTTGACGATTTTTTTTCAAACGTGAAACCATTTTTTTTTTCTTAAATTTCATAAAACAAATGATAGCAAATGGAATTTAAGGAAAAAAAAATATAAGAGAGTAAGGGACAATCTTCCGTCGTTTAAGCGATAAATCGTCCCGTTTCTGCCTGAACCACGTATCTACAAAGCAAATTTTGTTCAGTTCTTAAAATAAATATACATTTTTCCCAAAATTAAAAATATGAATTGAACAAAGGGAAATCAGGTTATGGTTTAGACATATTGATTGAGTTGTTTCTACAATTAAACCTTTGTATCTATTCTTTCTGTAGGTTTTAGAGCAATGTTTGACAGAAAATAAAATCTTTTAAAAAAATGTACCTACGAGGTTCAAGCAGAAACGGGACGAAATGCAATTTTCTCACAAACTGACTTCAAACACAAAAAAAAATATTTTGAACACAACGGCAACACCTACAATATTTACAGACACGTTTTTAAAAAGCCAGAATCTCATTTCTATCCGTAAAATTTAAATACACTAAGGTCCAATTTATTCACACTCCATTAAATTTAAAGTCGCCATTAAAAAAGGGAAATTTTAAAATTTGTATGCGATTTGACAGTTTTATAATTTTTAATGGAGCCTTTAAAAATAATGGAGAGTGAATAAATTGGGCCTAAATTCAAAATTTTGGAAAACTTTGACTTTTTTTAAACTTTTTAGTGGTAAAATATTAACTTATTTAACAAAAATGTTTGGCCATAAATGTTATCAGTTGTATTCCGAAAAGGAAAAGTTAATATAATATTACAGTTTTGAAAAAAAAAAAAATATAAAAATTACTTCAATTTCATTAGATTTTTTTGATAAAAACTAAATTTTTGTATTGAAATAATTAATTTTCTCAAAGACTTTGGTAAATCAGAACTTTAAACTTTTGCTATTTAACTTTGAACAATAAGGGCTATTGAATGAATATAAAACAACTTTATATTTAAATGTTGAACTGAAAAAAATATAAGTTAAATTTTTTCAAAACTTCTATTAAAAAAAGTTCTTCGAAAATGAAATACTTTTTAATTTTTTTCATAAACCGTAATATGTACATTTTGACACTTCCTTTCATATTTTCAAATCATAAAAAATGTTGCCAAAAAATAAATGCATTTTATATTACGGAAAAGTTAAAAAAAACGACATGTTAAAATTTTTTCAATAATTTTTTTTTTCAAAAATCTGAGTTCAATTACCATTCTTTCAAAAGCCTTTCATTCAATTTACTAAATTTTAATTTTATGGATAGAAATGAGATTCTGGCTTTTTAAAAACGTGTCTGTAAATATTGTAGGTGTTGCCGTTGTGTTCAAAATATTTTTTTTGTGTTTGAAGTCAGTTTGTGAGAAAATTGCATTTCGTCCCGTTTCTGCTTGAACCTCGTAGGTACATTTTTTTAAAAGATTTTATTTTCTGTCAAACATTGCTCTAAAACCTACAGAAAGAATAGATACAAAGGTTTAATTGTAGAAACAACTCAATCAATATGTCTAAACCATAACCTGATTTCCCTTTGTTCAATTCATATTTTTAATTTTGAGAAAAATGTATATTTATTTTAAGAACTGAACAAAATTTGCTTTGTAGATACGTGGTTCAGGCAGAAACGGGACGATTTATCGCTTAAACGACGGAAGATTGTCCCTTACTCTCTTATATTTTTTTTTCCTTAAATTCCATTTGCTATCATTTGTTTTATGAAATTTTAGAAAAAAAAAAAATGGTTTCACGTTTGAAAAAAATCGTCAAAATCAGAGCTGTTCGGCCGGGTTCCCTAATCATTTGCTTTAGTTACTGCACTAAAAATGATTATTATTTTTAGAAAGGATTCAAGATTCGTTTTGTTTCAAACTTCTACGATTTTTTCTTAGACTGCAATATAAGTCATCAAACTAAAAACCATACTTTTGACTATCAATATCTCAATAACGGATCATGATCCGTTGTGCACTTTACAGAAAATTTAAGAATACATTTGAAAATTTCATTTAATTCTGTACAAAGAAATTAAGTTTACTTTGTAAAAAAAAATGTTTTCTTACATTTGAGATCAATTTAGAAAAGCTTTGATAGTTTTTTACGGTTTTTTAGAAAATGTGTCGCTATTTTATAACTTTGGGTGATAAGATTATAAACTGAGGCTTAGTCAACTATTACATGAAGCCTCAAGAGGCTTGACTCTTTTCGAATTTTCTTTTGATAATCATTCTGTGCGGCGCGTACTATTACACGACGCCTCTTGAGTCAAAGACTCAAATTTGACATTTCTCTTTTAATTTAAGTATTGTTGTTGTTGTATTCCACCAAGAAGCAAAAAGAAATGAAAGGGAATGTTAAAAAAAGAAAGAGTGGAAAAAGAAACGTCAAAAAAGAGTCTCACAATTTTGGCCCACGACTCTCCGGTCGGATAATTTTTTGTTTTATCTTCTTTCTCTTTTGCACTCATTAGTTTTGAAAAGAGGCTTCATGTAATAGCTGACTAATAGACCTGAAATTAATCTGCAAGGTTTCAGACATTTTATTAATAAACATCGTTTAAATTTTAGATAAACAAAAGAAAATTAAAAGTTTACAAAAAAAGTTAAATTTTTCAAAAATAACATAACGAAATCTTGAACGCAAAATTTTGTCTTTTAAAGTCTAGGACGCAGCTGAAGCGAACATTATGTTAACGCAAAAATACCAACGGGTATAATGCCTAGTACGCAGCTGAAGCGAAACGAAAACTTCTGAAGTCTCCAAAGGCAACAGCGAACATGTTAAAGCCTAGTACACTGCTGAAGCGAAAAGAAATTTTCCATACAAAATTTCGTTAACGAAATCCTGAACGGAAAATTTCGTTTTGCTTTTCGTTTTTCAGTACGCAGCTCTAGCGAAAATTGGAGAGTTTTCACTCATTGGTCACTTACTTTTTATTGTCTTGTGCGTTTTTCTTCATTTCAAGAGCAGTGTTGACGGTTTTGTCACTTTTAGTACATTTATTTCTTATTTTAAAAATTATTTTCTGTTGTGTTTCTTGATTTTACATTAATGTGGAATTTTTTTTATCATATATTCTTTTAAAAAATATCGGGAGATTCTTAGGATCAATTTAATAAAAAAGGGACTTTAAATCTTGAGAGCCCTCAAAGCGGGCCAGGCATGATACTTTAATGTTAAAAAGCTGTTAATATTGGCGAAAATAGCGAAGAAAATGAAAATCTGATGGAAAGGTAATTTTCGTATTGTTAATTTTCTCAAAAACTAGAAGGCATAGATACATTTATGGTTTTCAGTATTTGATTAGAAATAAATTAAGTCAGCTTATTTCATCTATTAATTTCATATTTCATGTCACAGTCTTGATAAAAATTGTATTCAAAATGATTTTTCAAACTTTTTTTCACAAATTTTGACTTTTAATTCGATTATTTCAAAAAATTCGAATTAAGTGTAGAATTTTGGCTTTTGAAAAAGGTATCATTCATAACTGAAAGTGTTGCCGTTGTTTTTAAATAATTTTTTTAAATTTTTGTCATATTTTAGAAAATTGCCCCTCCCACCTAAACGGGGGGAGATAGACCCCCCCCCTCCCAACTAACATTTCAGCTTCGATTAAGGTATTACAAAAGCTACATTTCAGCTTCTTTTAAGCTTTAGTAAGGTTGTTGGGCATGGAAAAAGGAGAACGTTATACAAGTTTGACCCTCTATAAGACGTTTAAACGAAGCTTTACAGATGCTCTACAGAAGCTTTGAGATTTGACAGATAGCTTCGGAAGAGTTGTATAGCTCTTTAATACATGTCTTATCGAAATTAAAAAAAAAAAAAACAACTACAAAAACAAAAAAAAAATTCTTTTTTAACTGGTGTTTATTTGATTTCAAATCATGAATTTTATCTTTTGATCTGAAATTATATATATTATTCCATTTGTTTTTAGCATATCTATTAATAATAATTTTAAAAGTATATAATTTTTTTTACCACACCCAGGAATCGAACTTCGTATCTGCTTGGTGGCAGTCCGCCACTCTACCCACTCGGCCATCCTATTATATTGTAACGATGAATTACCGAACTACTTTTAAGATAAAAGTCTGAACACTACCTGCTACAGTAAAGGTAGAAATGTGAACGGACCTTTAGTAATTAAGAAACTACCCTCTGAACGCATCCAAAGAAATTCCCTCGACTGCTGAATATCCCAAAATATCCCACTGGACTGGAAGTATGAAGCGCCCCCTCTTGGAAAGGAAGCTTCGAGAAGCAAAGACGAGAACCTTCGAAGACATTCTCGAATTCCGAATTTCAGGTATAAAAGGGCAGCGTGGACACCGACCGGATACAGTTTAATCTTGAAAGTGAAAGAGTACAGTACAAAGTGAAATAAAGTGTTGCGAATTGTTAGTAGTAAATAAAGTGATTTAAAAGTGTGTTTGTTTGAGCGAATAATAAAAGTAAATTGAGTTGAAATAAAGTGTGTTCTTATTTGAACGGAAATATAAGTGGAAATTAAATAAGTTTTATTGTGAACCCGGAATAAAACATTACATTGGTGTCAGAAAAGTGGAATAAAACTTATTTATTTGTGCGAATCAGATAATTTCGCGAATAAAATAAAAAGTGCGCGTGTGTTTTAACAATAAACAAAGTGTAAAACATTTTGAAATAAGTAAAAGTGCTCGCATTTTAAAAAGTTAAAATGGGTAAGACATTAAATCAGTTAAGTTTGACTGAGCTGAAGGCGGAATTAACTAAACGAGGTCTTCCTACTGCTGGATCGAAAAATGACCTCATTATTCGCCTGCAAGATTATTTAACCCAGAAAAGCGAAGATTTGGACACATTTCAATTCGAAGTTGAAATGGTAGAAGAACGAGTAAGTACTAGTTCCGATATGTCATCCATGATGGCTGTTCTCCTTGCAAAATTTGAAGAACAGAAAGATCAAATGGAACAGCAACGTAAAGAACAAAAGGATGAACAGAAAAATCTTCTTGAACAAATTGAGACACAACGCAATGAACAAAGAGAACAAATGAAACAACAACGAACAGAGCAAAAGAGTGAACAACAGAATCTTCTCGAAAAAATGGAGAAACATCTAGAAGAACATCGCGATGAGCAAAAGAATCTTCTAGAAGAACAGAAAAATCTTTTAGAGGGAAAGCTTGGTGATTTCGAGAAGAAGTTCACTGCTCTTGACGAGCGTGTTGAAGAAAACAAAGAAAAGCTGTTGGCAATGGACACAAAGTTCGAAGAGAAATTCCAAGACATTACTAAAGAGTTGGACAAGGTTCGAAAAATTAAGGCCCGAGAAAGTTCTGGTGAGTATTCAAAGAAGAAGGAAATGCATCCACCAACCTTTGATGGACAAAGTTCTTGGTCGATCTACAAGAAACAGTTTGAGGCAGCTGCCACAACAAATGGCTGGGATGACGAAGACAAATGTATAGCGCTGACTCTTGCTCTTAGAGGTCCTGCTGCTGAGTTGTTACAAACTTTACCACCAGAAAAGAATGGTAACTTTAACGCTCTTGTCCAGGTCATTGAAAAACGCTTTGGAGATGGCCATATGCAGGAAGTCTTCCGCGTCCAACTCAATACAAGAGTCCAGAAAAGAGGAGAAACTCTGCAACAACTCCAAGCAGATATTGAAAGGTTAGCTCATCTGGCATATCCGACAGCAGGAGATGACATTATCAATCAGTTTGCGACAGAAGCCTTTGTTCGTGCTGTATCTGATATAAATCTTCAGCGAGCAATTCGAACAGCTGGAAAACGTTCCCTTCCTGAAGCATTAGCGTTTGCACTCACTATGGAAGCAGCAGAACAGGCTTCTCAAGGCGTTCATCGGGTAAGAGAAGTTACAGTGGAGGAATGCTCTTGTCAAAAACTCGCATTCCAAAGAAACCAGCGAGACGGAGCTGCTCGATGCTGGAACTGTAACAAGACCGGACATCTCCAGCGGCAGTGCAGATTGCCACCAAGAAGAACTGCTTGCCAACACTGTGGAAACAGGAATATTGCCCAACAACAGGTAAGCGATACAACTAACACTCATGCTCATTTTGAATTCCCATTCGGGAAACGAGTAAGAACCACCTTCGAGGGGCAGAAGCTGGTTTCTGGTATCGATGGCCCCAGAACCACAATTCAAGTCTCACAGACTAAACGAGACAACAAAAGTCTGACAGTGGAGGCGACCATAAACAACAAACAACACGTGGCTACAATTGACACCGGTGCCACCGCCTCCATTGTACGAAGAGACTTGGTGAAGATGACATGGCTACATAACACCAACAGCTACCGTCTGAAGACCGCCACAGGAGAAGCAGCAAGGGTGTACGGTGAAGTTCGTCTTACGATCCGTATGGCAGAACTAGAGTTTTCGCATGTGTTTTTGGTGGCAGATATATGTGACGAGTGCATCATTGGAATCGACTTCATGAAGGAGCATGGAATCATTTTGGATATCGGTAATCAAGTCCTGAAATACAGAAATGTAGAGATTCCAATGGTCTATGGCACTGACAACTCGACAACAATTAGAACTGTCATCAAAGAAGACATGTGCCTGCCTCCTTCTTCAGAAGTTTTTGTGTGGACCAAGTTAAAGGGGAACTTTGGAAGCCATCGATACCTCATGGTTGAACCAGAAGTTGAGCAAAGTTCCGAAAACATCATCATCGGGAAGACTCTTGTGGCACCAAAGAACAACATGGTACCTGTACGGATACTTAACATCAAACCGTACCCAATCAAGCTTAAGAAAGGAGAAGTTGTTGGGCAATGTGAATCTGTGTCCGCAATAACTAAGATCAACGAGATGGACACACAGATGACTATGAACTCTGAGAAACTAAAGACTCAAATTCTCAAATCAGACAACTTGAGTCAACATCAGCTTAATGTTGCGGGAAGGCTTCTTCATGAATATGCTGATATCTTCTCTTCACCCAGCGGGCAATACGGCCGAACACAACTGGTGCAGCATCGAATCGATACAGGAGACGCTAGGCCGATTCGTCAACCAGCAAGACGTCTCCCCTTGGCCAAACAAGGTGAAGTTGAAGAAATGATATCGACAATGAAGAAAGACGGGCTGATCGAAAATTCCAAAAGCCCTTGGGCATCACCGGTAGTTCTCGTCAAAAAGAAGGATGGAAGCACTCGATTTTGTGTCGACTACCGCAGGCTGAATGATGTGACGAAGAAAGACAGCTACCCACTGCCAAGAATCAGCGATACTCTAGATGCAATGGAAGGAGCACAATGGTTTTCGACTTTGGATTTGAAGAGTGGCTACTGGCAGGTAGAAATCCATCCAGAAGATCGGGAAAAGACGGCTTTCTCCACAGGAAATGGTCTGTGGCAGTTCAATGTCATGCCGTTTGGGCTATGTAATGCCCCAGCTACTTTTGAGCGTTTAATGGAGTGCGTTTTAAATGGATTAACCTGGAAATCTTGCCTAGTCTATTTGGATGATGTCATCGTTTACGGGAAAACATTTGATGACCATTGTGAAAACCTAAAGGCTGTATTCCAGAGGCTACGAGAAGCGCATCTTAAGTTAAATCCAAAGAAATGTGCACTTTTCAAGACCGAGGTCAAATATTTGGGGCATATCATCTCATCCCAAGGAGTAATGACTGATCCAGAAAAAGTTGACACTGTGAAGAATTGGCCAACCCCTCAGGACAAGCATCAACTTCGGAGTTTCCTCGGTCTGGCAACGTACTATCGACGATTCGTAAAGGATTTTGCGAGAATCGCCAAAAGCTTGCACCAGCTTACGGAGAAGGGTAAACCCTTTAAATGGTCAGGTGAGTGTGAGAAAAGCTTTCAGGAACTGAAGCTGCGGTTATGTGAAGCTCCTGTGTTGGCCTATCCGACTCCAGGCAAACAATTCATCATTGACGCAGATGCCAGTAATGTTGGAGTTGGTGCTGTTTTATCGCAAGTTCATGACGGAGAAGAAAAGGTCGTTGCCTATTTCAGCAAGGTACTCTCGAAACAAGAAAGAAACTATTGCGTGACCAGGAGGGAACTTCTTGCTCTGGTATTGGCAACAAAGCACTTCCATAAGTACATCTATGGACAGAAGTTCCTTCTTCGTACAGATCATGGTGCACTAAATTGGCTTTTGAACTTCAAAAATCCAGAGGGTCAAGTAGCAAGATGGATCGAGATACTTCAGACGTATCAATGTCAAATTCAACATCGAAGAGGAAAGCTGCATTCAAATGCAGACGCATTATCTCGGCGCCCGTGCAAGCAAGACTGCAAGCATTGCACACGGCTAGAGGAAAAGGAAGTTGTCGCTGTAAGAAGAACGAGAGCTGATCCCATTTGCGGCTGGAGTAATGAAGAACTCAGGATGGCCCAACAGGAAGATTCGGACATCGAACCCATCCTTGCATGGAAGGAACATGAAGAGAAACCAGAATGTGCCGAAATCTCCGACCGAAGCCCCAATCTCAAAGCATATTGGGCACAATGGGACTCACTTCATGTGCAAGAAGGGTTACTCAGGCGTAAGTGGGAATCCGCAGATGGTAAATCTTATGTAATGCAACTAATCGTACCTCAGTCAAAGGTTAATGATGTTCTCCGAGAGATGCACGAGGGAACTTCTGGAGGCCATTTAGGCATCAACAAGACGCTGGAAAAGGTACGCCAGCAATTCTACTGGTTACGTATGAGAGAAGACGTTGAAAAGTGGTGCCGAAAATGTGATACTTGTTCCGCTAGCAAAGGACCAGCTAGAAAAATGCAAAGCAAGATGCATCAGTACAATGTGGGCACACCTTTTGAGAGGATTGAAATAGACGTGGCAGGTCCTTTTCCCGAAACCAACAAAGGAAACCGGTATATCCTCGTAGTGATGGATTACTTCAGCAAGTGGCCTGAGGCATTTGCCACCCCAAACCAGGAAACCAAAACAGTTGTGGATAAGATTGTCTTTCATTGGGTGAGCAGGTTCGGAGTACCCATGGAACTTCATTCCGACCAAGGAAGGAACTTCGAATCTAAGATTTTTCAAGAGGTTTGCTCACTCCTTGGCATCAAGAAGACGCGAACAACACCGCTTCATCCACAATCTGATGGGATGGTTGAGCGATTTAACAGGACACTTAAAGAACACCTGTCAAAAGTAGTCAACGATAATCAACGAGACTGGGATCGACATATTCCATTATTCTTGATGGCTTATAGAAGTGCAACACATTGTTCCACTGGACATACACCATCGGAAGTCCTTTTTGGTTCTACAATACGGCTGCCAAGTGAGATAAAATTCGGATGTGTTCCAAATGAGCCACAGGAAATAGATGAGTATGTTGATAACCTGAAAGAAACACTGGCTGACATTCACCAACGGACAAGGACAAATATAAAAGCGTCTAGTGACAGGATGAAAACAAGATATGACGCGCGAGCGACAGCAACAGGGTTTCAAGAAGGAGAACTTGTGTGGTTTTACAATCCCCACCGACAAAAGGGACTATCACCGAAGCTACAACAAAACTGGGAAGGCCCTTACACAGTAATAACCAGAATCAACGACGTGGTTTACCGTATACAGAGAGGGGTAAGAGGCAAATTAAAGGTAGTTCATTGTGACCGTTTACATCGTTATAATGGTGAAAGAAGCAATGGAGTTGTTCGGGACGAACAATCCTAAGAGGGGGGCAATGTAACGATGAATTACCGAACTACTTTTAAGATAAAAGTCTGAACACTACCTGCTACAGTAAAGGTAGAAATGTGAACGGACCTTTAGTAATTAAGAAACTACCCTCTGAACGCATCCAAAGAAATTCCCTCGACTGCTGAATATCCCAAAATATCCCACTGGACTGGAAGTATGAAGCGCCCCCTCTTGGAAAGGAAGCTTCGAGAAGCAAAGACGAGAACCTTCGAAGACATTCTCGAATTCCGAATTTCAGGTATAAAAGGGCAGCGTGGACACCGACCGGATACAGTTTAATCTTGAAAGTGAAAGAGTACAGTACAAAGTGAAATAAAGTGTTGCGAATTGTTAGTAGTAAAAAAAAGTGATTTAAAAGTGTGTTTGTTTGAGCGAATAATAAAAGTAAATTGAGTTGAAATAAAGTGTGTTCTTATTTGAACGGAAATATAAGTGGAAATTAAATAAGTTTTATTGTGAACCCGGAATAAAACATTACAATATTCATTAATGAAGTCAAAAACTTAATCAGTTCAAATAGCAGAAATGTCAAAACAAAACATGTCCGAGCTAAATAATTCAATGTCAAAACCAAAAAGTGTCCCAGCTAGATTATTCAATATCAAAACCAAAAATCAAATACTAAACTTTGTAATTTCTGTAAAGCTTCTATAAATTCATTAAGAAGGCTTTTCCGAAAATAAGCTTTTTTCGTTTAAGTTTCCTTAACAGTATTTAAACAACTTATTAGAAGTTGTTAAACAAGTTCGAACTTCTATAAGCAATTAAATTCTGAAGCAAGCTCAATACAAGCTGTATAAAAAGAAGTACCTGCGAGATCTCAATTTATAGAAGCTGTTGTGCTAGTTGGGCTTCCATAGTGAAAAATTATTGTATTTGACTGTTTTACAAAATTCCGTTATTATTTTTCACTGCCTTAAGGCCCAACTATAATAGTCGGAAGGGTGCGTACGTTGACGTACGAAAATTCCCAAATACATGCAACAGATTTCACAGCCATAATAGCGGATTGCTCGTTTTCGTTCAGTTACTGTTCTTAAAAAAAAAAAACTTTTAATGAAAGTTAAGTGAATTCATTTTTCTGTTTCACAAAACATTTATAAGTTTTGTAATTTTATCAAAAAAACTTAAAAAAGATTTAGGGCCAATTTTTCAATAGTCAGATAAACCTCAGTTAGAGCTTATTCCTAGGAATTAAAGTTTTTTTTTATATTGACATTTATTCTTCTGATAGTCTAAGTGACGATTGAAAAATCAGGGCTTAGTGTGTTAAATTTCTGCCCAACACCGTTAAGAATGTGAAATGACTGGAAACGAAGCCTCTAAGTAGGATTACGATTTTGTTTATCATTGCTCAGTTCTCTGGCACACCAAAATAAATTATTATACAAAATAAATCTTAATCAATAGGAGTGTTTTTTATTACAACCGGTCTTAACTGGACAAAAAAACGCAGTATGGGCTAAGCAATTTACATGTTAAATACAACAACACCTTAGCCCCTTGGGCTTAGTTGTTTAGCCCGGAGATTTCTCTGGGCTTAACTTTTTGAAGAGTTTTAAATCTGTGCCACCAAACTAATTTTTTCATAAATTGTTTAGAATTTGTTTAAAAACGTGAAAACTCACGTTTGGAAGGACAAAATGTATTAAAATAGTTTTGCTAGCATACATTTTTGTATCTCTTTGTAAAACATATGAAAAATACAAGAAAATGACGAAAGCGAAAAATATGACAACTCTAAATTTTTGTTGTGTCTACTGTTTTCGGAACATTCAATATACAGTGCTGCCAAGATTTCAGGTTAAGCCCCGAGGCGTTTTTTTTTTGTCCAGTTAAGACCGGTGGTAATAAAAAACACACCTAATTTAAAATGTGTTTTTCTATTTATTTTTACATAAAATTTTGCAAGTCTGAAAGAAAATGAAACATGAATGTTCGAAAACAAAAACAACTTGGCATAATAATGCTTCCGTTCTGTTAAAACAAATATGGGTAAACGGATGCATTTGACAATCGGAAAGAAACGGTTCGTTCGGTTTTGACATTAGCTTCCGTTGCCGTCCGTCTATTATAGTTGGGCCTTTATTTATCGTACTCTTGCCGTGAAAACTCTCCAATTTTTCGCTAGAGCTGCGTACTGAAAAACAAAAATCAAAACGAAATTTTTCGTTCAAGATTCCGGTAACGAAATTTTGTATGGAATATTTCTTTTCGCTTCAGGAGCGTACTAGGCTTTAGGACAGCTTTATTTTTAGGACACTTGTTCTAAATAAAATTTAGAACTCGATAACATCACTGGAAAACTGTTCCTATGGTTATCTCACTTACTCTACTGGGTCCTTTCGCATCTGTCAAAATCGATCCTTTTTGCTTTGCTTGTGCCGTGTCGGTGTGTCTGTCTGTCATTTTAACCTTCATCTTCATACAACACAAGAAACAAGAAGTGAACATGAAAAATGTTGTGCTTAATTTATTTTTGAAACATTATTTTTATATTCAAAATTAATTCGAGTGAAATATTCTTATTGTTAAAAAAAAAGATTGAAGCACAATTAATGCATTACCATGTAGTAGATTTTCTTTGAGTTGGAAAACAAAATCTGCACTTCAACTTCTCAAAATTTATTTCTCGCATTTCAAAAGACTGCTCTTGTCAGAGCATATTTGGAAGACGGGACAAGAACGTGGGGGAGTTCTCTATCCTGCAAGATGACTCCTTTTGATGATTTTGCTTATTTGATAAATCATGTTCTCTTGGGAGAAGAGCCGGTGAGTTGAAATTGCAAAATTAAATTCATTTAAAACCGTGTTGATAAATTTAATTTTTTTTCTCAAGACCATCGAAGATTTTATTCTTCTGGTTGGAACTCTGGTGGCGTTCGTAGCTTTTATACTTTGGTGCTGTTTTCCAATTCAACCAAAGGTAAGTGTAATGTAGCAAAGTCCACCTTTTTTTCTTACACAACTCTTTTTCATTTTTCCAGCAATGGAATTAGACAAAAATAATAAATCTATTTTGAGAAATCGATTTTTTTTTCTATAGTTAGTATAGTTGATTGTTTAGACAAGGTTCTATATTTGTTGGTGTAGGATCAAATTTTGTACTTTATTAGAAATTTGCAAAAATATACCATTTATTTACTTGATAATTGCTAATCCTTCAAAATAAATTTCATTTGGGATGGAATTAAAGGAAAAAAAAAAAAAAGCTGAATGTCTATGGCAATAAATATTTAGGTTATTTTTTAAGGTAATACAGTACCTAAATTAGTGGAAGAAATATGAAGAATAGGTTTTCGGGACCTGTACTCAAGCGGATACAATGGCACAATGCATGCTCATATTTCTATTAAATTTTAAATCAGAACAGCTACGTCCGACATTGGCCTTAAGTGTAAATTGATGGGATTACGGTTGAATTGCTAAAGGGGAGGTGCTCAAGAGATAAGATTGCATCTGTAATAGACCTATCACCTATAACTTTAAAAGTTCTATTTTGGATTCGGTCCAAATAGCTCAAGTAGGTTTTAGGATCACCGGCCCAGATATGGGAAGCTGAGGTTAATATCATCAGCAAAAAAATTATTAAGTGGATCAGAAGTTTCATACAGTAGATGATTAATTAAAATGAGGAAGAGAGCGGTGACAAAATGGAGCCCTCTGGCACACCAGCGTTTATATTTATGGTTTCAGGTTTGAATCTATTCATAACAAAATGAATTGAACGGTGCGGACCGTCATTTTTAATCCAAAGAAGAAGAGATTCATCAATACAGAATGCAAGCATCTTCGATATGAGAGCTTGATGCCAAAATCTATATAATGCTTTTGAAATTTTTCTCCAAACCGATGTAAAGATTTGTTCAAATGATCGGTGAGATACACCATCAAATCAGCAGAGGATCTATTGCTACGAAACCCGTACTACCGGTCATTGAAAAGCTTCCGTTCTTCATGATATTTCTTAAGCTGTCTGCGTTTCCATGACCTTGAAAAGAAAGGACGTTAGTGAAATGGGACGATAGTTGTAGAGTGAGGAGGATTCGCCTTTTTTTTTTTGGGACAGGCTGGACAAATGCTGTTTTTAATCAACTCGAAACGTCTTTGAACACACATATTTTCTCTACTCAGGTCACAGTGCTATGTCGTATTGCTAACATGTCTATTTATTCAGTTAAGACATTGTCGGCAGCGTAGTTGTTTAGCTTTTTATTTCGGAAAATGGTTTCCACTAGTAAATGCTACAGAGGAAACTACTTAGCGCTTGAATAACGTTTAAGGCTGTGTATAATTTCGCAAGTAATGACGAACGATATCACGATGAACCTGTAATAAGTCTTTGTTGCTGCTTTATACCATTTTATGCAACTTCCATGCGTTGACAATCACAGAATTAATCATTACTGTAAGAGGTGGCCACCACCACATTTTGTAGAGAAATTCAATTCGTTAATTATAATTAATAACACGGTGTAACACTCAAAATATACGCGGGCGGAGACCTATCAGGTTTTGTAGAGCTAGTCGCACTGAATACGAAACGGTATTTGAAAATCCCCTAACACCCCCAAAATCTGAAGTTACGAGCAAAAAACGGTTTTTTGGACCTTCACCCATTGAAAAAATTCTAGCTTCGACAATTTTTTTACCCATTTTCGATTTTTTTACCGTTTCTGATAGAAGATAAATATACCTTTTCAACAATGTATAAAATGTCTTTTTATCTGTCTGGCCAAAAATAGTATTAAATGAGTTTTAAAAAACTTTTTTTCGCCTATTTTTAACTTTGAAATCGATTATTTTAAAAACTATTGGTTATGTTATATTGATTTAAAAATTAGAATCAAATGTACAATTTATCATTTATTACTGTAAGTGTTGCCGTTGTTTTTTAATAATTTTTTTTTATTTTGATAATTTTTTTTTAGAAAACTGCCCCTCCCACCTAAACGGGGGGAGATAGACCCCCCTTCCAAAGAAAAAAATGTTTGTATTGAGCTCCTCTATAAAAACCCGTTATCAAATCCTGGCGCCCAGGTTATCCTACTACGTGCCGAAACAACATTTTTGTTCTATACCTAAAAGTTCGAATTTCTGTATCTGGGTTGAAATCGAAATTTTTTTTTTCTAAGCCAATTTTGGAGTGATTTTCATAAAAAATACCTCGATTGATTGGAAAATAGATATAGTTTATGAATATATTTTTTAAATAGCATGTTGCTTTGAAAACATATACTTTACATTGATGCCGAAGTTGGGCAAATGACGAAAAAAATGGAATTTTTGAACTTTGACAGCTTATAAATTCTAAGTGGTTTAACCGAGTTACATGTTTTATACATTGTTGAAAAGGTATATTTATCTTCTATCAGAAACGGAAACGGTCAGAAATAAAAAATCGAAAATGGGTAAAAAATTGTCGAAGCTAGAATTTTTTCAATGGGTGAAGGTCCAAAAAACCGTTTTTTGCCCGTAACTCCAGATTTTGGGGGTGTTAGGGGATTTTCAAATACCGTTTCGTAATCAGTGCGACTAGCTATACAAAACCTGATAGGTCTCCGCCCGCGTATATTTTGAAACCTCATTTTTGTAACACCGTGTAATTATTAATGGCTTAATGAAGGTCAACGTCTCCCATCCCTGAATTTTACTATGCGATTATTTTGGGCTGCTCTACATTCTTTTTTAGGTAATTCCATGGTTTGGCAGATTTTTGTATGCTCTTGTTTGTTTAACTATTCACCCTCTATAGGCACATCTCTTTTTTGTGACATGACAGGCATTTTGGCTTTTTTATAGAGAATGAAAATAATGTAGAATTATATAAAAAAATAAACAATGTGATCTGAAGGATGGGTAACTTTGTGCAAAAAAATAAACATCAACTGAGTGTCATTTGCTTTTTTGCCATACGGTCGTTTTTGGCTCCCAATTGATGCAAATAGCTATATTTACTCGGGAGAAACTAATTTTTGAAGCCAAATCTTACAGGCTTGTCTCAAATGAACTGCTTTGAAGATTGGCTTCTGTAGTATTTAAACATCGACTCATCAACCGAAAGTGTTTCATGTATGAGGTTTCATTTTTTTGCCATTTTGTCCATGAGAACCAAAATGTTCATATCAGCAAGGTGGAGATATTTTTTTATTTACTTGAATTCGGTTCGGGACATATTGTTTGTATTAGTTAGTAAACGGATGTCTTCCAGTTCATTTTCTTTCTTTGGCAAGGAGTGAAAGCTGCTATAAGCAACACAATGTCAAAATTGCTATGGCTTTAAGTTGTTTCAACGAAGTCTTAGACGCATCCAAAGTTTTGAAAAACTTGATGGTTTGATGCTTTGAAATTTCATATCAATATTTTCCTAGAAAAAATGTGTACCTTTTCAGCCAGTGTACTCAAGCGAGTACATTACTTTTAATACGCATTAACAACCGAATCTAAAAAACTAAGTACTTTGTTTCGTGAAAAGAAATTAATGTAAGAAACTACACATCTTTCAATATGAATGCACTTGAATGACTTGAATGAAAACTAGTGCAGAGTGCTCAAGCTTCATTCGTCAAAAATGCATCCTTTAGATCTCGCGTTCAATCAAGAGTAAATTCCTCAATAAGAACGCCAAGTTTTCATCAAAATGCCCTTTTCTTTTCCTTGCATATTTGTTTGTATTATCTGTTGGCTTCAACTAATTCTATTTTAATGCTAACTTCTATGTTGTATTTTCGTAAAAACTTTTAAAGAGCTTATGTTTTTTTCTTTTTTTTCACAATTGTGATCATTAATGACACTTTCGCGAAATGTTACTACAATTTTTTCATAACTTAACACGAATATAAAAAATATTTAATTCCAAATATATTATTTTATTCACAGGACAACAGCAACCATAGACAATTTTCATGTAAATCGACTCAGCATTCAATTGCTTCTGCTCAGCTGCACAATAATTACAGTAAGAACTCTACAGCTCATAATAACTATAACTTACAAAACGGTCATGCATACCATTGTTGTACTTAGCTATTAAGTCTTTATTATCAACTTCTTTTTGCTACCATATTTGCAAAAAAAAACAAAATTTTTCTAAGTACTCTATTTTATTTATCTAAAATCTTGAACTCACTTAAACCAAAGCAATTTTAAAAGTTTGTTTTATAATAGACAAACAACAATTTATTATTAATTATTATATCTTCATATATAGATATACACATTATTCATAATTATTATGTTTAGCTTATTTTAAATAAAGCGAACAAATATAAACAACAAATCGTATTAATTTGCAGACTGATAATAACTGATAATATTTATTAAAAAAAATATACTTATGTATTATTAACAATTATATTAATAAATTAATTAGAACAACATAATATTTAATAATTTGTTGCTCATTTTTTATACATCAATTTAATTGCAAATGGTAAGGGCATTCAAATGCAAAATGTAAAATATTCTGACTAAATGCAAAACAAGTATACAGGCACAAACCGTTTAAGAAAATAACTCTAATTAAAAATTATGAGTAAAGGAAACATACATATATACCATTATATATATGTTGTACATATTAATATTTTTGTACTTAGTAGTGAATAATTGAATACAATGTACATATGTATTGAATTATGTAATAATGAATTATTATAAAAATATATAAACAAATAAAATATAGCATTAACAGGGAGATGACAACGTGACAAGTAAACAAATTAATTATACATACGTATTTCGAAATAATAATTGCATTAATCTAATATACAAAAAAAATTACTCATTATGCTATTTTGCAATAAATTAAAACACTTTTCCAATATTCTTAATAATAATAAAAAAAAAACACTCAAAAACACCTTACCTACCGTCAGAACAAGCAATAATTCGATCGTTTACGAACATTTTACTAAGGATACAAAATAATCTTGTTTTTTTTATTCTTATTAATATATAAAACAAAAATAAAATGTAATTCAATTTAAACAGTTTTCTAAAATTATATAACACAAAAGTCCGATGTTTTATTTTTTAATCCTTAAAAAAAAAAATGAATGCTTGACAATGTTTATTCCAGCTTTACATTTTTGAATGCATGTATTTATTTAGCTTTAAGGATTTAAGTATTGAATAATAATTTAATTATTTAAAAAAAAAAATATTAGAAAAAAATGTATTTGTTTTCTTTTGAGATGAACCCAATGCAATAAAAAATATGACGGAAATATAGTACAGACTATAATTGAGGTAGTTACTTTATTAACATTATTAACAAAATTTACACTAGAGCTGATATTCATTTTATTTTGGATTTTTTTCATTTTGAAGAACTGTTAAAAAATTAAATTTTATTGGTGGACATTTAGTTTTAAGGGGGGGTTTCCATAGCATTTTAATGGAAGATGGTTGACTAATTGTTGTATTACTTTTGCAGTTTATAAGATAATCTTATGAAACTTACTTTTTTGAAAAGGTAATAAACGTACGAATATTTTTGCATCATTTAAATTTTAGAAACATTTCTTGTGCGATTTTTATAAGGGTCGAAAATGATTTTTTTCCTGCAAATTTAGATTGAATCTGAATTTTGCTTGGGGCACCGTTGTTTATAAACTTTTTATTTATTTTTTTTTGTTTTATAATGATCAAATGTGTTTTCATGCAGTACGCGAAACAGATTTTTTTTTTTTTTTTTTTATTAGAAAAAAAGCTTCGTTAATTTGTTGTAATTTCATGTTTTTTTACTCACTCTTCTTAGAATAACTTTATCGTTTATTAGTGTTTTTAGATGAAACAAAAAGAAAACAATAAAGGGAAATTAGGAGAATCCAAGAAAATTTCTAAAATTTAATTTGAAGTAAGTTTGAACGGTTAATTTGAAGGAAATGTGTCAAAATGCACTTTTTTAGCATTTTAGTCGTGGGGCAAAGCGTGATTATTTTTTAAAATGTTTTTGTATTTTTTAATGAGAAGTTAATAAAGTTGTTCATGCAACCCGTTTGCCAAAAAAAAATATTTTTTTTATTTACACACTAAAAATTTGATTTTAATAAACCAATATTTGCATTCTGTTTTTGAGGAAGGGGCAGTCAAAGCATCCACAATTTATTTTTATTATTTTTTTTCATTATATTTCAAATCAGTTTCAAAAAAAAAAATATATATTTTTGCTCACAGTGTTTTTAATATAAATTGTTGAAAAAGTGTCTATTTTAGCTTTTTTTACTTTGAAAATTCCATTGATCACGCACACATGCAAATTTAGTTCAAAAGAATGCCACGCATAAGCTGGCGCTGGTGCACTCTTTTTTTCTGTTCTTTTCTATTTATTGAAAAAAAACTTGCTCTTGCGCTCTCATTTCTCGTTATATTTTGTTTTTGTTTTTTGTGTTTACATAATATGTACTTTTTTTTTTTGTTTCCTATTTTCTCACTCAGGCAGGCAGAAATCATTCATGAAATTATGAAGATGCTGCAGAGAGTAGGTAGATAGTAGATATGTTATGTATTTTTTGCAAGATCATTATCTTTTGTTTTCAAAAAGGGTTGTTTTGTTCTTGTTGACTCTTGGGTTTTTTCTAACAATTCATTTCGTGTTTATAATATCGCACCCGCGGTTGCGAGTTGACACTTTTGGGTTTTTTTTTTTGGTGTCAGCGAAATTCTTTGCATTGTGTAATATTCACATCGCTCGTGCGGGGATATAGGTAAAGGATTAGATATGTGGTATGCATTTGTTTGTGTGTAAAAATGTGTATTGACATTTGACATGTGCTTGTGCACAATGATTGATTTCTATATTTAGGTTGATTTCTGGGTTGTATTGTTTATTATACTACACTCGCGCGTGCGTGCGGGGTTTTATAATATAAATATGTCGTTTTGTTTTTCATTGTCTTTGTTTATATGTTGCGGATTCGGTTTTTTTTTGTAGGTTTGTAGGTATAATAGTTATATTTTCGCGGGGGAATGTGTAAAGGGTTATATAAGTGTATTTGTGGTTAGAATGCACTTGATGGTATTTATAGAAATAGTTTTGAATAGGTGAAGATGCTCAGTATGTTTCCTTAGCAAAAAAAAAGTTTTTAAAATTACACCTACTGAGGAAACAAGCAAAAAAGTAGCTAATGCCTATCTGAATTTATAAATAAAATATCAGTTTGAAAAAATAGATCATTTTTTTTTTCAAAGTGTTGAGCTTGAAAATTATTTTTGAAAACTTCCCTAAACTTTGATTACATAGTTGAAAAATTAATTTCAAGGTTTAAAAAAAAGTAACTTATAAGTTATTAATGCTGCCTTATTTTTGTTTCCTAATAATGTAGGTATAGGTAAATAAAAAACAAAATCGATTCAACTGAGTTCATTGCATTGGTGACTCTAAAAAAATCTTTATTAAAAAGGTGTTGAAAGTAAATTGGATTGATATCGAGTCCATCCTCAAACAACATACAGATAAGAACCTAAACATTCTATATATTGTAAGTAAATACATTTCCATGTCAGCCGGCACGCGCGTGTGCGAGATAAAAAATTGCTCAACGAAGAACAACTGAAAAGTGAGCAAGAACCTGAAAACCAATCCTTCTGCGCATCTACTCATATTTTTATACAAACTACACAAAGGATACTGTCAAGTATATTATATCAATGCACCCATATAACACATCCTCTACCTGCTTCTCCGCTGAACAACTATAATTATTATTATAATGCAAAAAATTTCTCTGATACACAAAAAACTCAAATGCCATCCACAACAGCAACATGGAAACAAGTTTTCATTTCAAAAATAAATAGGTATACACTCCAGAAATCTTTCATGAAAATATTAAATTTCAAACCAGTTTTCGTCCACAAACACCATATCCATATAAAGATCTATGTAGTATACCTACATCCATTTGCATGTCACCCCGCACGCGTGAGTGCGATGGCGATCTCACAAAGAGACAATGAATGAAAACCATAACCAACATCCTGAGAGTAAAAAACCAGAGAATTCGATGGCGAGAGAGCGAAACACATTCACTAATACACACAAATGCTTTTACATGAGATTTGACTTTGCTGAAAAAGGGAACCCAGTCTTAAGAGTGAAATATGAAATTTTCTGTAAGATTTATAACCCTTATTTAACTTAATTTATTGTTACACATAATCAAGTATGTCATGTTATCTGCGGTCTATTGTTAAAATAATACAAAAAAGGATACTTAACTTATTTTAACAAAACCAGCTTAAAAAAAATTTATTTCAGCAATCAAAAGGGGATATTGCCATCGCCATTCTTAGATCCATCTTGTTGATTTTGGTTTTTGTTTTCCTTTTCCTTGGAATTCGTCTGTAGGTACCAAGCTTATGCATCAAAAATATTTTTGAAGCATTTGGGTCATAAATACTGTAACGATGAATTACCGAACTACTTTTAAGATAAAAGTCTGAACACACTACCTGCTACAGTAAAGGTAGAAATGTGAACGGACCTTTAGTAATTAAGAAACTACCCTCTGAACGCATCCAAAGAAATTCCCTCGACTGCTGAATATCCCAAAATATCCCACTGGACTGGAAGTATGAAGCGCCCCCTCTTGGAAAGGAAGCTTCGAGAAGCAAAGACGAGAACCTTCGAAGACATTCTCGAATTCCGAATTTCAGGTATAAAAGGGCAGCGTGGACACCGACCGGGACAGTTTAATCTTGAAAGTGAAAGAGTACAGTACAAAGTGAAATAAAGTGTTGCGAATTGTTAGTAGTAAATAAAGTGATATTTGTTTGAGCGAATAATAAAAGTAAATTGAGTTGAAATAAAGTGTGTTCTTATTTGAACGGAAATATAAGTGGAAATTAGATAAGTTTTATTGTGAACCCGGAATAAAACGTTACATTGGTGTCAGAAAAGTGGAATAAAACTTATTTATTTGTGCGAATCAGATAATTTCGCGAATAAAATAAAAAGTGCGCGTGTGTTTTAACAATAAACAAAGTGTAAAACATTTTGAAATAAGTAAAAGTGCTCGCGTTAAAAAAAAAAAAAAAAAAAAAAAAAAAAAAAAAGTTAAAATGGGTAAGACATTAAATCAGTTAAGTTTGACTGAGCTGAAGGCGGAATTAACTAAACGAGGTCTTCCTACTGCTGGATCGAAAAATGACCTCATTATTCGCCTGCAGGATTATTTAACCCAGAAAAACGAAGATTTGGATACATTTCAATTCGAAGTTGAAATGGTAGAAGAACGAGTAAGTACTAGTTCCGATATGTCATCCATGATGGCTGTTCTCCTTGCAAAATTTGAAGAACAGAAAGATCAAATGGAACAGCAACGTAAAGAACAAAAGGATGAACAAAAGAATCTTCTCGAAAAAATGGAGAAACAAGGCAATGAGCAAAAGAACCTTCTTGAAGAACAGAAAAACCTCTTAGAGGGAAAACTTGCTGATTTCGAGAAAAAGTTCACTGCTCTTGACGAACGTGTCGAAGAAAAGCTGTTGGCGATGGACACAAAGTTCAAAGATAAATTCCAAGACATGGCTAAAGAGTTGGACAAGGTTCGAAAAAATAAGGCCCGAGAAAGTTCTGGTGAGTATTCAAAGAAGAAGGAAATGCATCCACCAACCTTTGATGGACAAAGTTCTTGGTCGATCTACAAAAAACAGTTTGAGGCAGCTGCCACAACAAATGGCTGGGATGACGAAGACAAATGTATAGCGCTGACTCTTGCTCTTAGAGGTCCTGCTGCTGAGTTGTTACAAACTTTACCACCAGAAAAGAATGGTAACTTTAACGCTCTTGTCCAGGTCATTGAAAAACGCTTTGGAGATGGCCATATGCAGGAGGTCTTCCGCGTCCAACTCAATACAAGAATCCAGAAAAGAGGAGAAACTCTGCAACAACTCCAAGCTGATATTGAAAGGTTAGCTCATCTGGCATATCCGACAGCAGGAGACGACATTATCAATCAGTTTGCGACAGAAGCCTTTGTTCGTGCTGTTTCTGACATAAATCTTCAGCGAGCGATACGAACAGCTGGAAAACGTTCCCTTCCTGAAGCATTAGCGTTCGGCGTTCATCGGGTAAGAGAAGTTGCATTGGAAGAATGCTCTTGTCAAAAACTCGCATTCCAAAGAAACCAGCGGGACGGAGCTGCTCGATGCTGGAACTGTAACAAGACCGGACATCTCCAGCGGCAGTGCAGATTGCCACCAAGAAGAACTGCTTGCCAACACTGTGGAAACAGGAATATTGCCCAACAACAGGTAAGCGATACAACCAACGCTCATCCTCAACTTGATTCCCATTCGGGAAACGAGTAAGAACCAACTTCGAGGGGCAGAAGCTGGTTTCTGGTATCGATGGCCCCAGAACCACAATTCAAGTCTCACAGACTAAACGAGACAACAAAAGTCTGACAGTGGAGGCGACCATAAACAACAAACAACACGTGGCTACAATTGACACCGGTGCCACCGCCTCCATTGTACGAAGAGACTTGGTGAAGATGACATGGCTACATAACACCAACAGCTACCGTCTGAAGACCGCCACAGGAGAAGCAGCAAGGGTGTACGGTGAAGTTCGTCTTACGATCCGTATGGCAGAACTAGAGTTTTCGCATGTGTTTTTGGTGGCAGATATATGTGACGAGTGCATCATTGGAATCGACTTCATGAAGGAGCATGGAATCATTTTGGATATCGGTAATCAAGTCCTGAAATACAGAAATGTAGAGATTCCAATGGTCTATGGCACTGAAAACTCGAAATCAATTAGAACTGTCATCAAAGAAGACATGTGCCTGCCTCCTTCTTCAGAAGTTTTTGTGTGGACCAAGTTAAAGGGGAACTTTGGAAGCCATCGATACCTCATGGTTGAACCAGAAGTTGAGCAAAGTTCCGAAAGCATCATCATCGGGAAGACTCTTGTGGCACCAAAGAACAACATGGTACCTGTACGGATACTTAACATCAAACCGTACCCAATCAAGCTTAAGAAAGGAGAAGTTGTTGGGCAATGTGAATCTGTGGCCGCAATAACTAAGATCAACGAGGTGGATACACAGATGACTATGAACTCGGAGAAACTAAAGAAACAAATTTTCAATTCAGACAACTTGAGTCAACATCAGCTTAATGTTGCGGGAAGGCTTCTTCACGAATATGCTGATATCTTCTCTTCCCCCAGCGGGCAGTACGGCCGAACACAACTGGTGCAGCATCGAATCGATACAGGAGATGCTAGGCCGATTCGTCAACCATCAAGACGTCTTCCCTTGGCCAAACAAGGTGAAGTCGAAGAAATGATATCGACAATGAAGAAAGATGGGCTGATCGAAAATTCCAAAAGCCCTTGGGCATCACCGGTAGTTCTCGTCAAAAAGAAAGATGGAAGCACTCGATTTTGTGTCGACTACCGCAGGCTGCATGATGTGACGAAGAAAGACAGCTACCCACTGCCAAGAATCAGCGATACTCTAACCTGGAAATCTTGCCTAGTCTATTTGGATGATGTCATCGTTTACGGGAAAACATTTGATGACCATTGTGAAAACCTAAAGGCTGCATTCCAGAGGCTACGAGAAGCACAACTTAAGTTAAATCCAAAGAAATGTGCACTTTTCAAGACCGAGGTTAAATATTTGGGGCATATCATCTCATCCCAAGGAGTAATGACTGATCCAGAAAAAGTTGACACTGTAAAGAATTGGCCAACCCCTCAGGACAAGCATCAACTTCGGAGTTTCCTCGGTCTGGCAACGTACTATCGACGGTTCGTGAAGGATTTTGCGAGAATCGCCAAAAGCTTGCACCAGCTTACGGAGAAGGGTAAACCCTTTAAATGGTCAGGTGAGTGTGAGAAAAGCTTTCAGGAACTGAAGCTACGGTTATGTGAAGCTCCTGTGTTGGCCTATCCGACTCCAGGCAAACAATTCATCATTGACGCAGATGCAAGTAATGTTGGAGTTGGTGCTGTTTTATCGCAAGTTCATGACGGAGAAGAAAAGGTCGTTGCCTATTTCAGCAAGGTACTCTCGAAACAAGAAAGAAACTATTGCGTGACCAGAAGGGAACTTCTAGCTCTGGTATTGGCAACAAAGCACTTCCATAAGTACATCTATGGACAGAAGTTCCTTCTTCGCACAGATCATGGTGCACTAAATTGGCTTTTGAACTTCAAAAATCCAGAGGGTCAAGTAGCAAGATGGATCGAGATACTCCAGACGTATCAATGTCAGATTCAACATCGAAGAGGAAAGCTACATTCAAATGCAGACGCATTATCTCGGCGCCCGTGCAAGCAAGACTGCAAGCATTGCACACGGCTAGAGGAAAAGGTAGTTGTCGCTGTAAGAAGAACGAGAGCTGATCCCATTTGCGGCTGGAGTAATGAAGAACTCAGGATGGCCCAACAGGAAGATTCGGACATCGAACCCATCCTTGCATGGAAGGAACATGAAGAGAAACCAGAATGGGCCGACATCTCCGACCGAAGCCCCAATCTCAAAGCATATTGGGCACAATGGGACTCACTTCATGTGCAAGAAGGGTTACTCAGGCGTAAGTGGGAATCCGCAGATGGTAAATCTTATGTAATGCAACTAATCGTACCTCAGTCAAAGGTTAATGATGTTCTCCGAGAGATGTACGAGGGAACTTCTGGAGGCCATTTAGGCATCAACAAGACGCTGGAAAAGGTACGCCAGCAATTCTACTGGTTACGTATGAGAGAAGACGTTGAAAAGTGGTGCCGAAAATGTGATACTTGTGCCGCTAGCAAAGGACCAGCTAGAAAAATGCAAAGCAAGATGCATCAGTACAATGTGGGCACACCTTTTGAGAGGATTGCAATAGACGTGGCAGGTCCTTTTCCCGAAACCAACAAAGGAAACCGGTATATCCTCGTAGTGATGGATTACTTCAGCAAGTGGCCTGAGGCATTTGCCATCCCAAACCAGGAAACCAAAACAGTTGTGGATAAAATTGTCTTTCATTGGGTGAGCAGGTTCGGAGTACCCATGGAACTTCATTCCGACCAAGGAAGGAACTTCGAATCTAAGATTTTTCAAGAGGTTTGCTCACTCCTTGGCATCAAGAAGACGCGAACAACACCGCTTCATCCACAATCTGATGGGATGGTTGAGCGATTTAACAGGACACTTAAAGAACACCTGTCAAAAGTAGTCAACGATAATCAACGAGACTGGGATCGACATATTCCATTATTCTTGATGGCTTATAGAAGTGCAACACATAGTTCCACTGGACATACACCATCGGAAGTCCTTTTTGGTTCTACAATACGGCTGCCAAGTGAGATAAAATTCGGATGTGTTCCAAATGAGCCACAGGAAATAGATGAGTATGTTGATAACCTGAAAGAAACACTGGCTGACATTCACCAACGGACAAGGACAAATAAAAAAGCGTCTAGTGACAGGATGAAAACAAGATATGACGCGCGAGCGACAGCAACAGGGTTTCAAGAAGGAGAACTTGTGTGGTTTTACAATCCCCACCGACAAAAGGGACTATCACCGAAACTACAACAAAACTGGGAAGGCCCTTACACAGTAATAACCAGAATCAACGACGTGGTTTACCGTATACAGAGAGGGGTAAGAGGCAAATTAAAGGTAGTTCATTGTGACCGTTTACATCGTTATAATGGCGAAAGAAGCAATGGAGTTGTTCGGGACGAACAATCCTAAGAGGGGGGCAATGTAACGATGAATTACCGAACTACTTTTAAGATAAAAGTCTGAACACACTACCTGCTACAGTAAAGGTAGAAATGTGAACGGACCTTTAGTAATTAAGAAACTACCCTCTGAACGCATCCAAAGAAATTCCCTCGACTGCTGAATATCCCAAAATATCCCACTGGACTGGAAGTATGAAGCGCCCCCTCTTGGAAAGGAAGCTTCGAGAAGCAAAGACGAGAACCTTCGAAGACATTCTCGAATTCCGAATTTCAGGTATAAAAGGGCAGCGTGGACACCGACCGGGACAGTTTAATCTTGAAAGTGAAAGAGTACAGTACAAAGTGAAATAAAGTGTTGCGAATTGTTAGTAGTAAATAAAGTGATATTTGTTTGAGCGAATAATAAAAGTAAATTGAGTTGAAATAAAGTGTGTTCTTATTTGAACGGAAATATAAGTGGAAATTAGATAAGTTTTATTGTGAACCCGGAATAAAACGTTACAATACATACATATGTATATTATACTTCCTAAATTTATTTTGTTTTTTTAAGAAATCTTTTCTAAGCATTTACATAAAGTGTCACCATTAGTAAAGAAAAGTAAACAAAACTTGCATAATTTGTTTACATTTTGTTCCTGTAATTTTTTATATAAAGTAACTTCTTCCCTATATGGAATTATGTCACAAAATCAGTTCCATCTCGATTTAATATGAAGATTCGACAGTAACAAACGTTTAAAAATTTTAAAAATGTGGTTACATTACAATTAAAATGAGGGGATAAAAGAAAAAAATTACTGCAAAGTTTTATGTCTGAAGTATTTCGCAGAATGTCATGTTGCCGTATACCGAGGATAATATACCAATGCCTTTGAAATATTCAAAGCACACGACAAACGTTTCTAAAATTCAAAAATTTAATTATAGTTTGCCCGTTAAGTTTAATTTCACTTAGAATTTGTAGAACTATGTTATCGAAAAAGCAAGAATTAGAAATCAAGGATTTTTGAGTTCAGAAAATATGGGTAGCAATATTAGTTTAAATCTTTCGAAGGTTTTTTTAGTTTATAACTCATAGGTGGCAAAATCGTGTCCATGTCACTTAAATGGAATTTATAATCGTCACTCAACTTGAGAAATATCTTAAGCATTCCCTCCAGCGAAATCCTTGTTCACTGTCATCACTCAAGGCAATATTATTTGTCAAGTCAACCTCTGAAGAGTAATTTCCAGTTCGCACTAGTTAGGAACCGCTTAATTTTTTCCACTCGTTAAATATGACGAAGGAGATTTTATATCTTTTTTAATGTTAAATATAGTTAAATCGCGACAAACAGAAAATAAAGCCGATACCGAATTATTAAAAGAAAACATATTTTTCGATGAAAGTTCAACTAATTTTATCCTTTTCCAGGGAAGTTAATCGATGTGCCTATAATATCACCAGGAAAAAAAGGTTTAATTCTAATTTATTACTTTTTTTTATGATATGTGTAAATGCAAATGGTATGCATTAACAACAATTTTTGAAATCTTTTTTTTTATGGAGTTAGCAGGTTTACACTCTATCTGGATCACGGGAATAGTAAAACATTTTTTTATTTTAATTTAAATTCATACAATTAAATTTCTCGAAATTTACAAAATAAATATAAAACTTAGTGTGCCTTGCGAAAACTCAAATTGTAAGATTTTTGAAAAGTTGTAGATTTTTACAATAGAATAGCAAATAAATGTTACACATACGCCATAGTGACCTGTATTTGTGCATAAGTAGAATAGATTGTAATTTTATTATTGAAAGTAGTTGATTTAATTAACGGCAAATAAATAATTCTTTTAGATTTTAATTTTCTGAACTTAATCCAAAGTCAAAAATTAAAAAAACTATGACGTCAAGATTTTGAGATAAGAGCGTATTAAATTTAAAAAGACTACAGAAATGAAATTGAAATCAATGAATAGTTTATAATTTTTAGTAAAAAAAAAAACCTTTGAACCGATGTTGTGTTCCACTGTGTCCAAACATTTTCCTTCTGTTTTCAGGTCGGTTTTTGAAACCTGAGACCTATTTTCCAAATAAAAACTGGAACAAATTTTTTGTTTATAATTTCAAGTTTTTTTTTTATTACTTAGAACAATATTTGGTTTTACAGTTAACTTATGTAGATTTATAAGGTATAAACCGAGTTTATAAATATAAATGCTCGGTAACATTTTTTTCATTATTTGTTTTAATTTGTCTTTTAAGTTATTCTGATTTTTGTTTATATAGTCAGTTGTATTTTTCGTTGTCCACCAAAATTAATAATTATGAACTCGGGAATTTATTATACTAATTTTTTATCTAATTTTTTAGTAATAAATAGGTAATTATTACATTATGTATTCACTTTTCAAATTTTAAAATTGTGTATTTCAAATTGGTAGTTAGGCACATTGAAATCACATTTTATTTATGTAAAGTAGGAATAAGGACATTTGCAATTATTTACTTTTTTTATTTTGGGGTAAAAAACGAAAACAATATAAATAATTTAATTTTTGTTAACCTATAACCGCATTCAAAAATCCTTTCTTCATTAAATAAAATAAATACAATCATATTTATGTACATTGATAGATGAATTGAATTTGTAAATATGTTACAAAACAAAAAAAAAAACAATACTGATGCTTGAAAATTGATCCATAAAAATGTCAGCACCTTTTCATTAACAAATATCAACGTTTAAGTCTTATATTATATCTAAATGCAAAATTTAATCTAAGATCTTAAATGTAAGCAGTCTTAAATGTATGTATCGAAAATTTTTTAAACACTATTAACATTGTTTCGGGAAGAAAACATTCATTTCGATTAATATTTGCAATGCTATGAAAATAGTATACACTGTGAATAAGGCAATTCCAGCCTTTTTTGTAAGTCGATATCCACTAAAGCTCAATATTATGAAAAGACTAAATGTCGATGCCATTAGAATAAATATTGTGTATTCAATGCCTTGAGATGTAAGATAAATAGCATTACTGCCATCAGTTTTGTGATAATTAATACAGTTTTTGATGAACCATGGCACACCGAGTGATAATAGAATCGCTAATGAATTGGCGCCCAATGAATTTGATACACCAATACCACTTTCACCTATCGAAATCAAAAAGAAGAACATATTATTAGAGTGGTTTTTATTGGTTGAATAAAAAGTAACTCATACCTTTTCGCACAGAAATCAAACTGGATACTGCTTCAGGAGTAGTTGAACCAGCTGCAAGGAATGTTAGACCCATAATAATGTCTGGAACTCCCAGAGTAACACCTTGAAAATAAGAAATTAAACAATTTTATTAGATATTTAAATAGTGAATGGTAAAGAGTTATCAAGGAAAACAATTTATTGTTAATCAAATAAGGCGATTGTTAAGTTTGTTTGATGAACAAGGGTCAACGTTTTCTCAATATAAGGCTAATTTTTCGACTTGGAAACCTTTTAAAATGTCACATGTCAGTGACTTTCTTTTTTCAAGACTTAAATCAAACTATTAAAGTTTTTATGTAATCATAAATAACAGAATAAACTAATCAAACAAAACCAAAGCAACCGCGAAAAAGACTACAATAAGTATAACTTACCCAATGCTGTTAACATCCAAACTATCAAGTACGCATTGCAGCCAATAATAATTATGCACATTATAAATGTCAAAGGGTACCACTTCTTCCGTGTAATTGGATTCGGAATAATGCATGACAAAAGTGCCCTGATTGGCCAAGAATAGGCCCACCAAACTTTCATTGTAATCGACTTGCCACGTGGTAATTCAAATAATTTATCAGGCATTTCAATAGTTACCTCATCTTCGTTCCCTTTAAAAACAAATATCAATTATTATAATTTGTTCACAAAAATTTACAATTTTATATTAGCTTACAGCTCTTAGAATGTGTCAAGTTGATATTTGAAGCAACCGATGAATTTCCAATTGTGTTAACAACAAAAATTCCATTGCCATTGATGTCTTCTTTTTTTAATGGAAGTTTTGCTTTCGCACTATGTTCAGGAGCAAGAGTTAGATCTAAAAAAAATCACAAATACAAAAATGTCTGTTAAGGATTTCCGGAAAATTAGAAGAATTAAAGATTTCGAAATAAATACCATAACGTGTTGAGAAGCAGCAATTTAGTTTATCCTCAACAAATCCTCTTATATATTTCATAAATGTGTTATTATTGAAAGTCAGAATAAAATAAAGAATAAGGAACACCATCATGATGCAAGTGTCCAAGAATGTTATTTTTCCACCCCACGCAATGCAAAGAAGAACTGCTGTATTGAACAAGTAGATGAAACAATCTCTTGCAATTGGCCACCAATCTAATTGTATTGGCTGTAATAATTAAGTTAAAATTTAGTTTAGTTTTTGTAAATCAGAATGGAATTAAGTTACATTTATCAATCAAATTATAAAATACTATATTTTTCGTAAATAAAATTACCTTATTTATCGCAAGTGCTGCTAAACCCGCAACACCCAGAGTGTTGAACATTAGCGAACCAATAATTGTTCCCAGACCCATATCAGATTCAGTGATCAAGGTACTTATAGTATTTGTAAAAAACTCGGGCATTGATGTTGCTGTAGCCATAAAGGTTGCTGCTGCGACATCCTTTGATAAATGCAAATCATCGCAAATGCATTCTACGGTGGGTAGGAAATAGTCATTGCAAACCATGGCTAGTAGCACAAAGAAATAGATAGCAGCAAAGATGTGTATTGCAATCCATCCCTGGCGTAGTTGGTCCTCTGAAAATAAAAATAAAATTAAAAATAGTTAATTAATGCTTCGAATAAAAATATTTTTTTAGGCAAAAACCGAAATTAGGACAAAGTTCACGGCCCTAAATTATTGAGTGGAGAAAAAACTTTACTTGAGTTAAATAGTTTATTATTCAGCCATTCTCAGAACAAAATTGGGAGCTGAAATTTGATTGAACTTACAACTGAAGACTACAGCCTTCTTACTTTGATACCAGTGTACAACTCGTATAATGAAAAAATAATTCAAATTCGAAAAAATTGATGATATTTGGAAAGCAATATCTTGGATATCATTCGGTCTATAGACACACTTTTAGGCTCAATTTTTTTTGGAAATTTTAGCTTCAAGATCGTGAAGGGTCGTTTTATGTCAAAGACTAAAAAAAAAATCACCAAAGAGTGATAAATTAACGTATTTTTTTTTAACTTTTTGTATTCTTGATAATGTTACGTTTAACAAACGAGGTCGAAAACTCTGCCAAAATGAAAAATTATCAGATTTGAAGCTCGTCAACAGAATCGAGGATGTGAATGCAAACTTAAAAAATGTTTCAATTGATGCTTGAACACCTCTGCACAACACAACCTTTTTTATGAATAGCTCAAGTGCTCAAAAGTCTACGATCACTTGAAAACAAAAAATCTCAACTTTAGAAGCGTAAGGCATAAACAGCAATAAGAAAGTATTTCGAACTCTTATCAAAGCTTAAAAGTAAAAAAAAATAAAAGACGTGCGAATTGGTAACATCACAGTCTTTATTGCTAATATATTCAGCTATATTCCGAATGAAAACTCCCGGGGAAAAGGCTCCTAATCAAAAAAACTTCTTTAAGTTTTGCTCCCTTTTCGGTTTTTTCAAGGGAACCAAATTAAAACGGAAAAACAACGATATTGTGGTCATTTTACGATTGGCAGCCCTTCTCCTAAACATATTTCCCCGAGAGTTTTCATGCAGAGTAGGGCTGATTAAATTTGTAGTTGTCGAACTATTTGGCAAACACTTATGCAGCGGTATTGCGATGAAAAATCTTCGACATTCTCCTGATATCTAAAAAAATTATGTGTCAATGCCATTTTAAGACTCCCAATTTATCAATCAATTATTTTGGTTCGAACATTTTTAAGCTCTTCGCAGGTCATTAAAGAAGTAGGGACCATATTGTTTTTGAGAACAGGCGCCGAAACATAGAGATTATTTTCTTCATTTTCTTCAAAATAAAGTACCTAGATATCATAAAAAACTGCGAAGTGACTTTGTTGCAAAAATTTGAAGTAAATTTTATCACAATTTTTCTATTTTATGAAGCAATATGCCTACTTGAGACAACAATTATTTTTGCTTTGCAAAAGTTAACCGATTAACTGTAGAAGTTTATCTTATTTTTATCAAGTGGTTTTTGAATGAATTATTTTTATACACAATGGAGTTAATTAACTGAATTGATAATGATGTTCAAATGTACTTCAGATTGTATATTTTTTTTAATTGAAAAACATTAATACACATATCACAGTAAGACACCTGCGTTATTTCAAGTCAATGTGCTTTAAAAAAATATTCTTAAATACCTTATCAAAGGCCCTTAAAAACGTTTTTCTTTTTATAATTTTGTATATGTACCTACTTAATAGAAATTAATACCTCTATAGTGTAAAATTGTTTTTTTAAAAGCCAACTTTTGAAAAATATATCTTAGAATTTAAAAACTACATGGAATACAAATTACAGAGAAAACCTGAAGTGGGAAATGCGTTCCAAAAGCGCGTAGTAGAACTTAAAAAATAATAGATGAGTTCGTAATCGTCTAAATTACTAAGTTCAGGTCAGAGATACACAGAAGGAGATGGGAAACTTCTGACGTCATAATGGTTTGCCTACAAGCTGTGTCGTACACTTTTGGTTAAGTATGCGTGAAAAACCGGACACTTTTGGCTAAGTATGCGTGAAAAGTCGTACATTTTTGGCTAAGTATGCGTGAAAACACCGTGGCTACAATATGTGTGTTTTTCACATTTATTCACGAATACAAAAGAAAAAAAAACGTACGAAAGTTTCCCACCTCCTTTGGGCTTCTCTGGTTCTGGTCTTCCCTAAACGGAACTAAGTACGTCTGTATGTACGTCGTTTTCAGTCTTATAACGTAAAAGTATATAGAAAACACCACAGAGCTTTCAAAAATATTTGTTTTGAGCTCCAAAATTTCGTTAAAATCGTTTAAGTGGTTTATGATTAAGTTAGAAATGATGATAAAACTCAGTTCTATATTTTATTTCAAATTTCGGTTTAGTCTTGAAATTATTTTTAGCTTGCTAAACATAGCTAGTATTGAATACCAAATTTCAATATTAGGATTCCACAGCTTATCTTGGGCTTGAAAATTTTTGTTTTATTAGAATTTACCAAAACTTACCTGTGAAAAATTCAGGAAATTCATCCAATGGCGATCCATCGTCATCAATGCAGTCGTTTGCAGTTCCATTTTCTCTTGGTACAACTTGTAAGGTGAAATGACCTTCAATGTATGTTATGACATCTCTAAGAACATTTTCAGGATTTGCTAAAAACAAAAACAAATATTTAAATTTAAATAAAGGAAACAAGACATACAAAAAAATCGGGATAACGTTATAGAATGTTCTTTAAGGCCCAATTTATTCACTATCCATTAAATTTAAAGTTGCCATTAAAAATTGAAAATCTGTCAAATCGCATACGAATTTTAAAATTTCCCATTTTAAATTGCATCTTTAAATTTATGGAGACTGAATAAATTGGTCCTAAATTGTATTTTTTTTTAATTTGCAGTTATGTATAAAAAAAAATGTTTCAACCAAATCGAATGAAAGGCCACATAATCCTGTTGGTAGTGTTAATTTTAATAAAATCGGGTATGAATATACTAGTGAATTTGTGATGAACTTGGTTTGACGGTCAACTGCGAAGTGCTGCGGTGTGATATACATATCTATTCTATATCGTTTAATATACATATTTAAATTATTACAATTATATGTTAACAGTAAATCACGGTGAAAAATCTAACGACAGTTTGACGAAGTAACTCCCAATTAAAAAATATCATAGGTTGATTAATTTAGGCATAACTACGTTATGTCTTATATTCGCGAATTTTTCATTTTAGTATTGAAAAATTAACAAGAAGAATAGATATTAAAAGATTTTCTTATGAGATTAATTAATTATACATGGCGATAACCAGTCTAGGTGAAATCCTCCCACAAAAACACAATGTAACATATTAAAATCACTAACAAAGTCTCATAAATATAAATTTTTTGCTTCCGAGTATTTTGAAAATTATTATTATTTTTTTTTCATATAATGAAAGGCAGTGTTTTGGATTGCTGTTGGTTTATTACGGAAAGTAGATCCATATTAAGTTGGGAAATTTTGACTTGAACAATTTTGGTTAAACATTTAGATACCTAACACACTTGTTTATTAAATTATAATGGTTCAAAATACTTTTTTCCAAACAAGCAAATAAACATTCAAAAATATATCACTTGATGATTGGCTGTTTGTCTTTTTCAATATTAGATTTTTTACAAATTGGGAAAAGTAAAAATATTTTTTTTTTGATATCCCCGATCATTTACAAGAAAATACTTAAACAAATTCTCACCCATTTCACGAATTTGATTTGACTTAATACCGCACAATTCAAAAAGCGGTTTGTTTGTAAATAAAATGTAATGCAAAATAAGATTCCTTCGGAGAAGTTATCTTAAATTTTTACAACCGTTTTGTCTTTACCGAATTTCAAAATAAACTGATAAAAGTTCAAGTTAAGCGTTAGTATATATTGATTTTAATTAATATTGGACCGCAATTACCCATCTTACCGGGGAAATTTTTTTCTTACAATAATGTAATGCCCCATAACGTAGTTAATAGAAAAATTCCAATTTTCTTATAAATATTTAATTCAAAAGCATCTTGTCGGTTGTCGAGAATACTTTTTTAATAAACGATATTTTGTGTATCTATCTATCTATAGAACATGAGATTGATTGTCCAGTTCTGAGCGAACTTACCTCTATGCGACAACAAACTATTAATAAGTATCACCTTTTTTTGTGCGATGATGGGTAATTTACTTCGGACAAAAACAAGTATGGAAAACAATTTTCAATTTTGCATAGAAATAACGTTAGAAGTGTTTTAGTAAGAAAATAAAAACACAGGGAATTCCTGGTGTCATTGGACTTGGTGGAAACGTCATAGTCCAACGTTCAGATGAAATATGGTATTGAAAGAGTGTCGAATAAGGTGTAGACTTGTTTCTTCTGATTGTTGTGTTTATTGTGGTGAAGTTAATGCATTTGGTTTTAAGTAGAAATTTAATTGTTTATTGCTGTGTAATTGAGAATAATCGTGCCAGATTAACAAATAAGAACAATTAGCACGTGCTCCAAACCATCTGGTTTTTTGAATAGTAGTAAAAAAAAGAACTTGAAGTGATTGGTATATTGAATAAATATGAAAATAGAAAAGTTGTACGAGTATATAAATAATTTATACTATTTATATAAGGTAAGTGTTTATACTTGCGATCAGGCATTAAAATAAAAAAGGTTGACGTTGCCCATCACTACAACATAGTTACGCCGTAGAAGTAAAACAGCCGTAGCATCATTTTGTTGTTAACTGCACTCGTACAATCTACAATGTAATGGCATTGTGATTTACTCGTCGTAACAACTTCTCCTTGACACACTAAACATCTTTTGGACAAGATTTTCTGACGTACAAAGTTTAAGGCTTAATCTGACGGAAACTAATAGCTAAAAATATTCGATAGTAGAATTTATTACGTCGATGGGCTAGGTTATCGCTCCTAATTTTCTTTTACGGTAAGAAAAGAAGAATTCGTTCAATAAAATCAAAGGAAATCACTGATCAATGATCGATGAAATGGAAAAATTGTATTTTAAGAAAAGTCTTAGTCAAATTGAAGGATCCTTTTTAGTAGAAATATTCTATAACTTATTTCCTTCATGTTGTTACTTTTCTTATCGCCAACTCACTTAAGAACTTAAATAAAAATGTTCAATAATGCATTTCAATATAAGCTATTACTTTCCCCTTAGTTAATGGTACAAAAAGTCAAACTTGTTTGAGTTATAGTCGGTGATTAAGTTGGTTCTATTATATTTGTGCAATTCACCTAGAGGGTCACTATGGTGTATGTGTAACTTTTTTTTTATTTACATGTTTTATTTTAACTCTATATAACTCTATATACTCTTAAAAGGAATAGAAAGGTAGGCAAGAATTTTTGTGGTTGTTTTGTATGTGGTGTGTTTTCATAAATCACGACATTATTTTTGTAAATTTTGATTTATATATGTTAAGTCCAAAATACAACAATCTTTTTCGTAATATACATAAATAATTATTTATTCTTTTTTACGCTATCACATCATAGCCCAAGAGCGCTTATAGAAAATAGACGTTCATTCGCAAGACGGTAGTTTATATGACCGCTCTTCGGCTTTAATCTGATAGTGACTTACAAAATGAAACAACTACGGATTTTATGTGGTCAAGTACTCCCCCACTAGAGAGGACTTAAACCTACAATATTAAGTTAGCAATTAAGCAATATATCTACCTTCCACCCACAAACTTAGCGAAGTTAAATTTATTCTGAGGTTTTTTCGAATAACTCGTATTTCAGTTTCACTTGAACTTGCAGTCTTTAAGCTTAATAAATAAACATATGTATTTATTAAAACATAAGTAAATTTGAGGTTGTCTTACCTGTGATTTCCCTGACGCAACGCTAAAATTTGTCTTAACATTAACATATGCACTGCATTGCATTGCCTCGGCGCACTTCAGTTTCTATTCTAATGTTGGATGCAAGTAAAGTTTTTCACCTGAAGTTGAATCTGTTATGAACAACTAAAGTGCTCAAATTAAAATCATTAGGAAAGTACCTGCTATTCGTCACAGCATTCTACTGAATGTTCGATCTAGGTATTATTATTATCTTAGCTTTTCAAGTTTTAAATAAAATTATATGATTTCTTTGACTTTCTAGTGATGTGGTTTGTGGTTAATATGATGAACAAAGTTTATAAAGACTTCAGTACAATATCTATTTTGTTTTCTTTGTTTCGAGATATTTTAGTCATACAATTATCATTATTTCCTGACAGACTAAAATATTTTCAAAATAAGACAAAAACAAGTCGTTAAAAATTACTTATGAACCTATAATGTTTGTTGACCAAATTAAGTGTCAACTTAATTGTCTAGTTTTTTTTTTGCTTAGACAAAAATTTTGACGTAAGTACATCTAATTTACTTGTTGATGTTATATCGGAATTATTTTTTATTTTATGTAACTATAATTAGTTTTTGAAATGGCGATCCAGTGACACGTGCAATTTTTTTTAACAAAAATTTGTATTTTTTTCCAGTTAGAGTCGTTCCGAATAATAATGTTCAGTAATAATAAAATGTATCAAGTCTATTTCATTCATTATTAACATTGAAAACTTTTAATTTCAACTGCGAAATACTTTTAAATTATGTAAAGCTATGTACAAAAAATATATTTTCCAAGAACAAATATGTAGGTCTGAATTTAATTTAAATGAAGACACTAGTAAGCTATTCATTTTAAAGTATGTATATCTGACAGTTACCGCCACAAAAGAATGCATTGATTTTTGCGGCTTTAAGTGTTGCTAGAGTCGGTTATTAGAGGTTCCTAGAACATTTTACTCGCTCCTTAACATTTTGATTTATAATAATTGTTGTTGTAATTTAACAGGTTATTCATAACGAGACTCTTTAGAAGTTTTATTATCAGAACACAGAACACACAGAGTAGAAGATTATGTGGACAATACTATACTCGTTCAAACTTTATAAGTCACTTGCGCCAGACGAGATTTATGCAGAATTTCTTCAATTGGCCAAATATGCAACTACCCCATGGCTCAGGGTTATCTTCAAAATTTTATTATTTTTTACACTTGGCATGTAGTAACTACTACGTACTACGTAGTATACTGAAAGTAAAAATTACTATGAAATTTGTTGTATTTAAATTGTAAATTGTAAATTATGCAAAAGCTCTTCAGTAAAACTATAATGATTTAAATATAATTTTTAACCAAATCACAGAAAAATGGCATGTAATTGCTGTATGTAAATTTTATAGTTGTATTTTTTCTGTTATTGTTATTTCTTATAAATCAAGAATAAATAACATATACAATACATACATATATAGCTTATTAATAAACCAGTTAAAAATTCATTGAATTGATAACATGCTTTTGTAGGTATATAACTTACAAATAAAATATAGAAAATGTTTACTTATAATTTCTATTTCGTGGGAATGATTACCACAGTTTTAATTGTCTATTTTTCACAAAATTTAAAGCAGAGTTGCAATATTTTTTTCAAACAGGGCTATGCAGTTCCAAAAATACCAAAATACAGAATTTTTCTACATAATATCTTCTATTTAAAAAAAAAAAACAAAAGTCAAAATGCTGCAAAACAAAAAAATTACCTGAGTATTTAAAAGATTTCTTTCTTAAATGTTTTTTTGTTTTCTTGTTTAGCCAATTCATTGAAAAAATGATAAATTCTTAGAACTCTTGAAAACTTGATTTTTATGATTGTAAACAATAAATTCATAAGAATACCTACGCTGATTGTTTTAATAAAATACCAGAATAATTACCTTTATAATTATGACAACACGTATATACGTCTATCAATATCGTATCATTTTTACACAATAAAAGCAATATCATCCGTTAGATAAACAAAAATTGAGTTACTATCTATTATCGTTTTGTAGGTATTTAACAACGATTTTTTGGTGCTATGCAAAATGGTGTTCAGAAAAACTATTTTTATGGATTTATTCCTTTGCAAATTAATTAAATTTTATTAAATGTTTTTGCAAAGAAATTCCGAAGAAAATGCTTATCTAGACTAGACGTCATTGGTGAGATTAAGTTTGTGGTAGCATAAACACTATCAACTAACATAGACTTGAGTGATACTGATGATTTATAATCGAATGAGTTTATCTAAATATTTAAACATTAACTTTGCGATTACTCACCTGGGAAAAATTGATAGGTATTTACTTTAAAATTATCTTTTTTTCTGAGTTGAGTATGATATTGATTGATTTGTGTACATTGTACATAAACGAGTTTTTAATTTGTCTTAGAAAAATCTTAATATTATGAGTAATGGGGGATAATAATAAGTACCTGTGAAATATAGTTTAAGCCCTAAGATATATTGTAGGTATGTATACATATATACTATAAGTCGGGTAATTCCTAATGGATAAACTGATTATATGGTTTGTGAAAATTTAAATTGGATAGGTTAGTTATTAACCAAAAGTTAAAAAAAATGATTGGTAGAAACTTGCTTTTGTTGCTGAATAAACAAACATTTTTTTTTTAAATTAACGCTCTGAGCAATAGTCTAACTAGTAGCGATTAATGATAGTAACGATTAACGATAGTAACGATTAACAAAAAAAAACCTCAATTCTGTTTAAGTTTATATAAAGTCTTTTCAACACCTTTCGTGTGTTTAGTATTTTTGACTAGGTTTTATTTTGAGTTAAAAAGGCTTAAATTTTAAACTTTCATATGAGGCAAACGATCCAAAAATTAAAATAGGACCTTGAGTAGGTACCAACGAAATGGAGGTAATATATTTATTTTTTAATTTCGTTCATTTTTAAATTTGTTCATACTTCGAAGTTTGATACAAAAATTGATTTTGTTATTTTTTTTAGGCTAAAAATATACATAATTAAGCTAAAGAGAACAGTTTCTCTTATATAAAGAAAAGTAAATTAAATACATCTCAGGAATACCTACTGAAAACAGTCACGATTAGGTTAGGTTAGGTTAAATGGGCTGAGAGTTGATGTTGTTATCGTCACACTTAGATCAATGTAGATCCCTTGTGATACCCTGAAGTGTTTTAACCTCATTAAAAAAGTGTAATCCTATGAATCCTATGGTTTGTCGAGCCATTTGGTAGACTTGACAAAGTTCAGTAGGCTGTTGCCTGACAGTTCTGATAGTTCTTCTAATTCATTAGAGAAGTAGTTCCCTAAAAATGTTTTTCTAGTGCGGCAAAGAGCTGGACAGTGACAGAGGAAGTGAGTGGTGTCTTCCTGTTCGTCCTCATTGCCGCAGCCTCTACATAGGTCATCTGTGCTAAGTCCTATTTTCTTTTTATGGTAGCCCAGTAGGTTATGTCCCGTTAAGACACCTATAAGGGAGGGGATCTTAAGGAAGGTTTACTGAGTAGTAGGATCTAATTCGATTTTTTCTCGTCGTAATTCGGCCAAAGTTTCCTGGTGTGACCGCAGGTATCTAGGAGGTTCCATATTTCATTGGTTTTTTGAAAAATATGTTTGACGATATTTCGTTTCATTTCACATTGTGGGATTCTGATGTTATGGTCTATGAGAGAAGGATCAAGTACTGAGCCTTCCCTTGCAAGCTCGTCCGCTTTTTCGTTGCCGAACACATCACTGTGGCCGGGAACCCAGCAGAGTCTTACATTATGCTGCATACCAAGAACCCTAAGCTCTTCGCGACAGTCACGGTTGCCATTCTCCTAGAAAATTTTCGAAAATCTACCAACTCAAAGAAAAATCTACCAAAGTTCAATTTTATATCATTATAATTTGATGTTTTTGTCATTTAATGCCGACTTTTCACAAGTCGATTTTTGCCGTGCGGCGAAGCTTTTCGACTCGTGTGAGCATAGCCGCAGGTGACTAAAGTGACAATCGCCAAAGAAAAAATCCTAGTCGACTCGTGAAAAAACGGCATTATATAATGGAAAATCTGCTCTTATTATAATTTTATTTGAAAAGAAGATTTCAGCTAGATATGTAAACATTTTCAGTAGTTTGAATTCGAAAGAATAAAAACCACCAATCTGAACTTAAATCTCCCAACCTACCACAGGAATTAAAATCTACCAAATTTGGTAGAATTCTACCAAAACGGCAAATAATATAAAATATAATAATACATACCTACATAGGTACACAAATTCAAGAAAAACAACTAAAAATTGTATTTAAAAGAAGGTATATTAATCACTGAAAGTTAGAATATATCACAAATTCTGATTAATACAAATTAATAAAAACTTGTTAAGTATCTACATTCTACATATCTTTGTTGGTTTTTTATCAGAATTCCATATTGTTATTTAGTGTTTATTTGACTGTTTTCGTCTAGACCATAAATTTATTAAATATTCTTCCGTATGTATACTTATTTGTGAACAATTTTGAAGTAGATACAATAAAATATCGATAAATATGAGTTTTTCGATACACGTTTATAAAAAGGATTTGATAAATCTAAGATAAATGCTACGGCGCAGTGGGCACCTCCTAAACTACCGTACTTATCGGAAGTATAGTAGTTGGGCGGTGCCCACTGCTAAAATGTAGGTCTTCGGCAGCGATGCCAACTGAGGCATAATTATGCCTTTTAGGCATAATTTTACTAGCTAAGGCATTGAGGCTTATTTTTTGCCAAAAATTATAATTTTTTCCTTTCTACTCTTGATTTATATTTTAAAACTTTCTTATAATTTTTTAAATATTTTGATAAAAAGACTAAAAACTTATATTTTCTATATCTTTTAAATAAAGGTTGTTCGAAATTTTATATACAGAATTTGTTTTTACCATCTCTTGGTAGTGTTTAATTTTTCGAAGAATTTTGTTCACACTAATCACTTTTACTAGAAAAGTTTTGTTGCTGTAAAAAGGTCTAAACGCTTGCAAATAGGCTAATATTTTTTATTGGTGAAAAAAATTGGCCGCTAATTTCTTCCAATTATATGAAGCAACGTCTTGAAATATTCCTTTCGAAGAAAAAAAGTTTCCGTTACGTGACAAATAAGTTGCCTTTTCAATCGTCAGTTAGACTATCAGAAGAATAAATTTCAATATAAAAAATTTTATTCCTAGGAATAATCTCTATCTGAGGTTTATCTGACTATTGAAAAATTGGCCCTTAATGTATAAATTGATTAAATAAACATTTCGTTTTGTGTACTTGTGTACTTTTTGTATATAATTTTTAAGCATAAACTAAGAAATTTAAATTGAGGCATAATTTATTTGAAAAGGCATAATTTTTTTTCAAGTGAGGCATAATTTTGACTGAACGGGTTGGCAACGCTGGTCTTCGGCGACCAGAGTCTTTTAATATTTGTTGGTATTATATGTACTCTGTGTTATATGACGCAGATATTGTGAGGGCTTAATGTTGCTTAGTACGCTGCTGATGCGAAACGAAATTTTTCGTCGATCTCCACCAGGCCAAAGAAATGCTTTCGAAGTCGCAGAGGGAAAATATTCATGTAGATTATCAAAAATTGTAACAACAAATAATAAAACAGAAGCAAACGAAAATCTCAAAAAGAAATGCAATGTAATGACAATGTGAAGCTAAACATCTTTTTACAATGATGAAGGGATGCATTACCATTATCCCGGGAACCATTATTCCCTAGAAAATCAATGGAAATTTTAACCCTGAACAGGCTAAATTTGAACCCTAAGTTTTCGAAGTGGCACTGACTGTTAAGAAAACTGTAAATTTTAACGCAATTTTAATTTAAACTGCACAAAAGTGAATTTCAAATAAATAACTTGGTGCATATCCATTTTACGAAAACAAAGTGTGCTTTAAACAAATTTTATGAGACCAGTACCAAATTTCAAAGAATGGTATAGTGTATAGTTATAGAATTTGGCATGACCGTTTCATTTGTTACTAAATTTAGGAATCAAAATGCATGGCAAATTTGATATTGATTTAAGCAGTCACTTCTAAATATTGGAATGGAAATGTTGTTGAAGCCAATCAGATTTTCCCAACATATATTGTAGATTCCTGTGAAGCGATGAAGAAATACTGGGACGCTTTTAGATCTGACCAGTGTAGTCGTTTGAAAAATATCTTTCAATTAGGATTTTTAAGCAAGTTTTCGAAGTGGCACTGACTGTTAAGAAAACTGTAAATTTTAACGCAATTTTAATTTAAACTGCACAAAAGTGAATTTCAAATAAATAACTTGGTGCATATCCATTTTACGAAAACAAAGTGTGCTTTAAACAAATTTTATGAGACCAGTACCAAATTTCAAAGAATGGTATAGTGTATAGTTATAGAATTTGGCATGACCGTTTCATTTGTTACTAAATTTAGGAATCAAAATGCATGGCAAATTTGATATTGATTTAAGCAGTCACTTCTAAATATTGGAATGGAAATGTTGTTGAAGCCAATCAGATTTTCCCAACATATATTGTAGATTCCTGTGAAGCGATGAAGAAATACTGGGACGCTTTTAGATCTGACCAGTGTAGTCGTTTGAAAAATATCTTTCAATTAGGATTTTTAAGCAATATTGAATGATGTTGCAGTTTTCAACGAGGGCTAACTGGCTGCATAAAGATAATAAGTTGAAATCGTCGAAAATACTAAGAAAAACTAGTTTAAGTAGGTATCGGAACAAGTGTTATCTTGCATTTGTCTTTGGCCAAACGATATAAAAATGTTGTAGCCACGTTCCGGTGAATTTCTTAAAACACATTTTTTATTTGTATCTAATAAGTTAAGATTGAAATTCAAATTTTGATTAGATTATTTTATTGCACACATTTTTGCGAAATTTGATAATTAATTTAAGAATGGGTAAGATTAGATAAGATACAATCAACTCAATGGTTTTATTTATACCCATTTCATTTGCAGTTGCTATGTTTTGATTACTAATGTACATAAAAAAATGTTGACCTTGAGATTCTTTTTTACATGAGATTTGTTTATATGTAGATGTAATTGAAACATAAAATACTAAGCAGGGAATTAAAAAAAAAAAAACAATCATAAAAAACATATAATTTCTTGAATTGTTTTGATGTCGTTTTATAAGAGAATTAATGGAGAGCCTATAAAATGTACTGAAAAAATAGTTTTGCAAATAAAAAAAATTTACGAAAACAGCTTAAATATTGTATTATCTTTTAATTTTTAATGAAATATTTGTGTTTACTGTTTTAAGCGAGATGTTAAAAAAAAAAAACAAAAAAAGCTATTGAATACCTTAGTACAGGGATGGCGAACCTTTTTGGAGCCTCGTGCCATTTAATAAAAGAATATTTATTTGAGGTGCCTTCGCCGTGCCAAACAGTTTTGATCTAGTTTTTTGTGTGACCACTAGAAGCAAAAATAATTAATTTTAAACTGCGCAGCGTTTTATTCATAAACACACCTATTAATTTAAATTTGAAAATAACAGATTAGTATTGATTGATTAAAACTCTTTCCTCGTTTCGACTAATTTTTGAGTCGGTATCGGACAAATTTGTTCAGCTACATTTCAATTTCTTCAATTGCCTACCAGTAAAATTTAGACATGTTAAGTTTATCATAGGATGTCGTATCAAAGTCCATAGTAGACCTAGCATTTCCGATAATTCTTTAACTTGTGAAAACCTAATTACCTACCGATAAAAAAATGTTCAGTTAATTTTACTTCGTCTGGTTTTTCATGTGAATTCAATCCGTTCTTCAGAACGTTTTACAAAATCTCAAGAAAAAATTTACTGGAAAAATCGTTGAATGTCGCTTAAATGGCAATTGAATTACTTAATTGGTGGCGTGCCGTGCCGTGCCACCAATGGCACGCGTGTCATTGGTTCGCCATCCCTGCCTTAGTTGGTAGGCACATAGTTACAAAAAAGGAACACAAAATGAAGTAACTGTGTGTTACATCCGTTACAATCGAAACACCCATATATTAAATTTATTAATCTGTACCTCTGTTCTGTAACTATCGCATTGGTATCAAACATTTATGAATTATTATAATATCCAATTTATCCAAGAAAAAAAAAAATTTCGTTTGAATTAAATTACAAATGAATGAGTTAAGAAATACGATTTCAAAAGAAATTCCTTTTATTTTATGCTATAAAACAAATTTTATATCAATTCAAAAATGTCTTCTTCTCATCAATCGCCTAGTGATGAAAATACCTTCATTAACATTCATATCTACTTTCCTCAAACTAATAACTTTTACGACACTAGTAAAATTTAATTATATTTATTTGCCAAACAAATATACTTTAAATACAAAATAAATCTCGTAAACTTAGCCGTCCGTCGTCGTCGGCATGCTGACAGAAGAAAATTATATCAAAATTATCTACATATATGTATGTAGTTGACTCAAGATTTATTTTTATTATGGAGGTGGTTTTGTTTTATATGGCAAGGCCGATGTTTAATAAGATAAAAAGAAGCAACGGAAACTTTTACATTCATGTACTATGTAGATCACACATTTTGGCCAAAGGTCACAAGGAGACCAAAAACCTTAGTGGGGATAATAATAATTGCAATTATGGGAATGTATGCTGGAATGGTTATTAACATAAGATGTCCAGCTGCAGACACTGAAGAATCTTAATTCACAGTATTTTGAGTCCTATAGTCGTTCTTGAAGAACTTGATTAACAGCTTGAAAGTGACGGATTCAAAATTTCATCAGTTATTCTTTGCTGACCATGAAGCTATCATGAGTGAACATCCTAAATCCCTGCAAAGAGAGCTTGACGTATGGGTCGATGGTCTTGAAGAAAGTGTGTACCGTATGCATCAACGCGAAAAAGACAAAATACCTACTTATTCTCCTCATTTTCTGATCCACGCATCACTGACATTTATTTGAAAGGAGAAGAGCTTTCCCAAGTGTGAAAAGTTAAGATATCTAGGATCTATGATCAATCGAGAAGCTAGTGTTGTGCTTACGATTTCAATCGTCGCGTAGGCGGCGCGGCATAGGGTCAAGGGTGGATGAAGTGGCGGGAAAAATTAGTCATCTTTTACTATCTTTTTCTTCTGACAGAAAGGCTCTACCGCGGTTCTGCGTCAACCACTCACAAAGGTTCACAAAGTTGAACAATTTACAGAAATTATCTATTATATTAAAATAATGGCAACACAAAGATGAAGATGCTTTCCATGATATATGTACAGTAATCCAATACCGCTTTCTAGTCTAAACTCGGCGAACCCCATTGGTGGATCACTTAGTATGAACCAGTTGCGTGGTGAAGACCGCCTTGACATCGACATCTTAACAGCACCAAACACAGGAACAAGAAATTTTGGAAACATTAATTTTAGATGAATTTGAGAAAGTTTAATTCTTTTTCTTTTCTAAGGATTGTATGATTTCTATAGGGACCCCAACTCACCCATTTTACTTCAAACAAAGGATCCACCTGTTATATTCGCCTTCAGATAATATAAAAGGAATTTAACAATGCAAACTTAGTTGGTCGTGTTTAATTTTATTGAAGATGATATTTTTGAAGTGAAAGCTTATCGGAATTTCTCAACCAAGCTTTGATAGCCTTGCTGTATGAAAAGCATCTTCATTTCCCGTTTCAAGAGTGGGAGTCGTACAGAAAATCGCCCAAAAAGCATTTTTTTTTTTGACAAAATCTGCAAAGCCTCTATGATGTCCAGGGACGTCTTACGCTATTTCTCTTGCGGCATGTGAAATTGTGAATGACGCTCTTTAACCGTTATGACGTGCAAACTAACGATTGTTGTTTCTGAATAACAATAATTATGAATGAAATTTCAGTCTGTCGTTTTTATTGATAGCTGAAAGAGTCTGTGGTGTTTAAAAAATTGGTATAGTATAATACGGTGACCATATTTCTGAAAGCAAAACCCGGGACAGATAAAAAATTCGTTGGATCGTTTTGAAAATATTGATTTTTCAAAAAAAAAATTTAATTTTTAAATGAGTTTTCACAATTTTTCCTAATTTTGATATCAAGATTTCCTAAACGATTTTATGGTACCGTTTTTGTTGTTTTATAATAATGTCTGTTAATAACTTCTAAAAACATATTTTTTAATAAAAATTGGGAGAGCTGTTTTTTAAGATTTTAATTTTATTTTAAATGATTTTGAAATTGTATGATCTTTAACACAACTTTTAACATGTCCTTAAAAGTTTTGAAACTTATCTGGGCTCTTTACTCTTCTATATGTTGTTCTTTACTCGAAAACATTTTACCTGGTGTGGCAACATGACAAACCGAAGCTGGAACTAAATAATTGACGAACATTAAAAAAAACGAAAGCCTAGTCTAGAGGCGAAACAAAAATTCTCTTACAAAACCAGCACAACGAAATCGTAAACGAAAATTGTGCTTTTCGTTGCACAATACGCAGCTTAGGTAACGAAATTCTTACCTGTGCCAGAATATATGGAGAGTTTCAATCGTTTGTCACTTCCATTTATTTGTCCAGGCAATTTTCTTGCAGCAAAAGTTTTTTGACTTTGGAGACTTAGAAAAATTTTCGTTTTGCTTCAGCAGCGTACTAGGCTTAATGCTTTATCCGAAAAATTAGAAAAATTTTAATTTACAACCACTGTTTTCTTGTTTTCCGTACAAAGTATTTAAAATATTGAATACAAAATTAGAGAATGTGCAAATACGGGACAATCACGGGACAAATTACAAAACACGGGACACTTATACGTCCCGGGTTTCTTTAATAAGAACCCGGGACAAGCTGTAGAAATACGGGGCAGTCCCGGGTAAACTGGGACGGATGGTCACCGTAAGTATAAATGATTTGCAGTTAGTATATTTTAAACAATTTAAAGAAGTTCTTTTTTATCTATTTTTTTTTAACTTATTTTGAATCAACATACATGAATAAACATCACCGCAATAATTCTTTTAGTGTGATTTCGCTTTCATGACCAAATGATTTTGTATTATATTTGTACAGGCCCCAATCCAAGAAGCATCTCTACGATCAGAGTCACTGCACTTTTCCCCTAGTTTGCGAGCGTGTTTGCGATGCCTTCAGACTGCTAGACTAATTGCTCTGATATCTTTTTATCGGTTGGTATTAAAGTTAAGGTTTGGTCTTCTTTGGTCTTCTTTGCGAACTTTTGTTAAAAGAATTTTTCTTTCGATATATCTATGTATGTATGCACTTCACTAGTTACTCTCAGAACTTGTGTTTATTAGTGCAATTAGTCTTCAAAGTATGGTGCGGTTGAATTTTCACAAAGGTGAAAGAGTTGATATACTTAAATTGGTGAACTCCTTAACTATCACGCTTGGTTCTATGTTGCCTGATCGGGCCCAATTTTGATGGTGTGAACACCATAATTACTATCACGCCTGGTTCTATGTTGCATTAGGGGGGTTCACATTGACAAATTTACCGGACAGAGCAGCTCTTATTTGGCCTGATCGGGCCCAATTTTGATGGTGTGAACACCACCATAGATTTCGGACGGACATATTAGCCAATTTGAATGTTTCTATCCGGCAAACAGTAAGAAACACAAGATAATAAGAGCTTGAAAATGATTCGGCTATCCGGGCAAATGACAGTTGGTCTGTCCGGTGTAAAATTTGGTCTTCTTCAGTTTGCAATAACTCTGAATCCCTCTATTTATAGATTCACCATAGTGGTTTAATTGTATTCATATTTTCTATGCGGAAAACACATTTGATAAGTTATTCCACAACTTCTTTAGTAGATAATTTGGGTAGGGTGAAATCCAGTAAGGATAAGTTTTCAGAGCGTTATTTACTTTTTGCTATGTTCTGTATCGTAGCGTGGTAAAAATATGTTTTTCTTATTTTCACTTTCTGTCTAAAAAATAAAATTCCTATTTAAAGGCATATGGCAACAATCCGAATCCTTGCACAATTTTGCCTCTTCAATATTATGTAGGTACATATTTATTGTTTCTTTTTAAAAGTACAAAATTACGTTTCAGAAATAAAATTTAAAAGAAATACATTTGGAAATGGTTTTATTTCATCAACATCAACCTGTCATTGTTACGGTATTTCCCCAATAAAAAAATAACAATGAATAATGCATATTTTTGTTTTATTGCCCGATCAGAGTAAATAATTTGATAAAAATCAAGTTGATATAGGAAAACAATGGCTTTATTCATGACCAAATGATAAAGTTAAAATATATTTACCATTTTTGTCAATCGTACTGTTGGCGAATTGTGTTGTTGCTGAAAACAATAACAATAACAACCACAAACTAGATTTGCTCTTCATATTTCAATTGATACAAGAAAATATAAATTAAAAGCACTATCACTCAATAAATGAATATAAAATATACTCAAATAATTATGTAATATTTTATTTAAAATTTTATTAAATAAAAACAAAACTTTTTTTCGATATTTATTTTTGTACCAAAGGAGCAGGTCGACAAAAAACCGCGCGTCGTCCGAACGGATAGAAAGGGTTCGTTTTACTGGAAGTAAAGCCAAAAAGCGTTCTTAATGTTATCACAGTTTAAAGTGATTGTTTATATCTATACACCTTATAATTTTTGCTATTTCGCTATAAAAATTGAGTTAAGAAATTTGATAAGAAATCCTACGTTAAGTTTCTGAGAGAAGTAACTGAAGTCTTTTGATAAAGTTTTTATTTATGATTTTGAAGTGTGTATCAGTTGAAGTGTAGTGTTTTATTTATGAATCTTAAGTTAGTATATGTATTATATTAATAAATGTGGTTCAATTTTTTTTTTTTAATTAAAATAGACTTTTTAGCGGCCGAAGCGATGCCAAGTGTGTAATGATTTTATCGGTTTACAGCCGGTTCAAGAAAAGTACTTGTATTATTGTTTGCAATGTTGTTGAGATATCCGGTGATTATTGTGCGTAAAATGTCTCTTCAAATTTATTTGCAATATGATATGATAACCTTCATGTATGAGTATATATGGTCAAAGACCCAGGAACATTTTTGTTTCAAACTGATAATACAAACGTATACTTAGCGACCATTCGTAGAGATAAAGGGTCTTGTAAGTTTGAACCCTTTTTTACTTTGATATAGGACAAGTTTAGAAGTCGTACCTTTTTAATTTCTGACTTTCACGTTAACGACTTAATCTTAATTTGAAAACTAACAAAAATTTTTAAAAAGCTCAGTTTGGGAATTAAAAAAACACTATTTTTTTATATAAATAATGTTAAAATTACTATACATGTTACAATATAATATTATTTTTTAATTGTCTGATGTCTCTAATATTTATATTTATTTTCCCCCTTGACGTGGCGGAGTGGTTTACGTTGATTTTCATCAAGAAACTTGTTTTTCAAGAAGGACTTCCGAGGACTAAGCGGAGTATGATGTTGCTTATAAAAAAAGGGTTATAGACAAAGCGTGCTTTTGTATGGATAGACTAAATTTGTGTTATACGTTATACCACATAAATTGATCTTTATCTCCTTAAAGGTCTCGAGGAGGTAGAATAGTGTTCTAGAATGGACATACATCTCTTTCACGTTTGCTCTACTATTTTTTTTTTGCTTTTCATTATTTTAAGTGCATTATCATAGAGTTGTTTTCCTAAATATAATAACTGCTTTCAAAATAGTTAATATATGTATGTAGCTCAGTAAATTTAGCCATGAATTTTGTTTGGATACATCTCTTTATTATAAAACATAATTAGGGGAAGTGGGGGCAAGACCGCCCTTTTAGTGTTTGTTTGTCTTAAAAACCAATAAAAAACAACTTTTAATTAAAATAAAGTCTTTATTTATTAAGTTAATTGTTTACTGTAGGAACTCTCATTATTATAAAAAAAAAATAAAAAAACAATTGAACAAAAGCTAATGGCGCAAAATTTTAAACGATTTAGTGATATGCTTAGGCCATTTTAGTAAGTTACTAAGCCAAAAAGAAGACTAATTTTTAACGTTAGTAATTTACTAAAATGACTCTAGCATTTTACTAAATCGTTTAAAATTTTGCGCAATAAGTTTAATGATATTCTGGATATTTTTTTTTTAATTTATGTTTATGACTCCTTCTTTGGCAGAAAATACTTTTGAATGTTCGCTTTCTATTATAAAAAAGAAAAAGTCAAAAATTTGCAGGTGGCCATGGTACAGAGGAATAATAGGTAGTTGACTGCAGAGCCCGGCATCGTGGGTTCGAGGTTCGAGCCCAGCGCACAGTGTGAGAATTCGTTCATTTAACGGAATTAAATTAATAGCGCTTACAGGTTTACCTTTTTGAGAATTCTTTTTTTGCAAGTTATAATATATATATATATATCAATAATGAAATATAATAACAATTATTTAAATATCTCGTCAAATTTTTTATGTACAGAGCTCTGAAAGTACAAGTTTTTTGCCTTTCGGTGGACTCATTTTTAAAAGTACTGTACAATCACAAAAAGAAAATTTGACCATTTCTTTTTTATAATATTATTAAAAAAATAAGTACAATAGCTGCGTTCCTTTGGAAATATTTATCTACTTTTTAGTACTTAAAACTACTTTGAACTACTTTTGCTATACTGAAAAAGTAGTTCAAAGCAGCTTTAAGTACTAAAAAAGAGTGTGTGTACACATGTACACTCGACTGAAGTTATACTTCTCATTCAGTATACATAATACATATATAAATGAATTTCATTTGATTTTTTTAATTTCTAGCTAGCTCACTTTTGAGATATGTACCATAGCTCAGCTCATTTGAGCTGAGCTGAAAGTGAGCTGAGCTGATGGTTGAGCTGAGCTGTTGGGTGAGCTAAGGTAAAGTGAGCTGAGCTGAGCTGTGATGGGTGAGAGAATACATTGATTTTTATTTGGAAAGTATAATGAAATATGAAGATATTTCAAACTTTTATATAACACCATAGCTTAAGATGTTTGGTTCTAGTTATTAATGGAATTATTTTAACACATAGATATTTTTATAAATAAGACAGATAATTTTTCGTGATCTTTTCTCTTGGTGTTTTTGATAGTAAATATATTTCTATTTTTTTTAGTAAAATATTTCTTTTTTTATCATAAAAAAAAATTCCGGTACAATCCGGTTTTTCGATTTTTTTCAAAATTCCGAGAAAATCGCGTTTGAAAGTTGGGGTAAATTTTTTTTTCGAAAAATCCCCGAATCTTTAAACGCTCCTGGAAGCTAAACCACCTTAGAGCAATTTTTGGGAGTGATGCCAAATGATAGCTTGTGTCATGGGCCTACGCTTTGCACACTATCAGATTTTAAAAAAATCGCCTTCCATGTTAAACCACCACATCATGCCTTTTTTTTCAGAATCGCGCCTATTTTTTTTTACTTTTAAGTTCTCCCGGTTTGAGAACGCGTGGACCTACAGGAATGGGAGTTGTACCCAAATGTAGGTTAGAGTCCCCGCTATCTTTTGGCATCAAAAATTTTATTTTCATTTTCTTCAAAATTCCTCGATATAGGCGTTGGAACGCTTTGATATAGAGACAGGGGAGTGGTGCCATATGAAAGCTTATATTCTCAGCTAGCCGATAGTGGTATAATCCGGTTTTTCGATTTTTTTCAAAATTCCGAGAAAATCGCGTTTGAAAGTTATGGTAAAATTTTTTTTCGAAAAATCCCCGAATCTTTGAATGCTCCTGGAAGCTAAACCGCTTGAGAGCAATTTTTGGGAGTGATACCCAATGATAGCTTGTGTCATGGGCCTACGCTTTGCACATTCTCAGATTTTTAAAAAATCATCTTCCATGTTAAACCGCCACATCAAACCTATTTTTTCAGAATCGGACTTAACTTTTTTTTTACCTTTAAGTTCACCCGGTTTGAGAACGCGGGGACCTACAGGAATGGGAGTTGTACCCAAATGTAGGTTAGAGTCCCCGCTATCTTTTGGCATCAAAAATTTTATTTTCATTTTCTTCAAAATTCCGCGATATAGGCGTTGGAACGCTTTGATCTAGAGACAGGGGAGTGGTGCCATATGAAAGCTTATATTCTCAGCTAGCCGATAGTGGTATAATCCGGTTTTTCGATTTTTTTCAAAATTCCGAGAAAATCGCGTTTGAAAGTTGGGGTAAAATTTTTTTTCGAAAAATCCCCGAATCTTTGAATGCTCCTGGAAGCTGAACCGCTTGAGAGCAATTTTTGGGAGTGATACCCAATGATAGCTTGTGTCATGGGCCTACGCTTTGCACATTCTCAGATTTTTAAAAAATCATCTTCCATGTTAAACCGCCACATCATACCTATTTTTTCAGAACCGGGCTTAACTTTTTTTTTACCTTTAAGTTCACCCGGTTTGAGAACGCGTGCACCTACAGGGATGGGAGTTGTACCCAAATGTAGGTTAGAGTCCTCGCTACCTTTTGGCATCAAAAATTTTTTTTTCATTTTTTTCAAAATTCCGAGATATAGGCGTTGGAAGTTGGGGCGCTCACTTTCAGCTCAGCTCACTTTCAGCTCAGCTCAAATGAGCTAAGCTATGGTACCTAGCTCAAATTTGAGCTGAGCTGTGAGCTGAGCTGAAATGTGAGCTTTTTGCAACCCTGGCAACTTGCCACATGGAAATTACCACATGCAACTTGCCACACGCTACTTGCCACACGCAACTTGCCACATACAACTTGCCACATGCAACTTGCCACATACGACTTGCCACATGCAACTTGCCACATGAAACATGTAACTTGCAACGTGTTGTGTGTTTTATGTTTGCCGTACTGCGGCGTACTGCATTTTTAAATACTAAAGTACTGCCTACTCTAAAGGTGAAACGACAGCCCTGCTACCCAGGGTGATCGCGTCATAATCCCTTTGACATTCTTGTCAAAAAGTAAATTTTCATACCCACCCTCCCATAAGAAGTATAACTTCAAAAAGTAGATAAATATTTCCAAAGGAACGCAGCTAATAATGAGTAGAAGTACGATTAATAACATATTTACACACATTTTTGATTTACAGAGCTTTAAAAATACACGTTTTTGGCATCTTGATAGACCCTCTTAAAAAATAGTTTCGCGCAGACAAAAAAACTTTGTATTAATTTTTGTTGGTAATATTTATAACTATTACATACGAAAATGAAATAGAAATAATTTTATATGTATAACTTCCAATTTTTTGATAAACGGAGTTCGGAAACTACATAAAGGTTAACTGGAAACATTGGGTTTTTTGCCTTTTTTGCAGGACTCATCAAATTCTTTTTTGTTTTATCTTATGATGGTCTGCTATCATAATATGATAAAGTTATTTCATCTAAGACTATTTACAGTAGTCTTAAATTCTCAATGAGTCGGGAAAAGTATGTGAATTCCAAGCTTCCACAGTTTCGACCGATTTTAGCCCATATTTCACTGAATCTTTAACAAAGCGTTCTTATAGTTGCCATAAATAAATTTATTCTATCTTCAGAAAGCAGCACATTATAAATGACCAATCACTTGATTATTAACTTAGGTATGCAAATATGAAAACCCTGTTTAAATATCGATAAACGTTATGAAGATTAAAAAATTTTAAATTATTTAAATTTTCTTATTATTACTGAAACACCCTTTATCCGATGTAATATTTTTTTATTCCTTGGTAGTTTTCTTTTTTAATTTTTCAAATTACTTAGTTCTTTTTTTCTTTTACTCTAAATTTTGGATTGGAACACCCTGTATTTCTGTTATAACTATTTTTAAATGAATTCACTAGCCTATTGTTTCTTAAACACCCTGTGAAATAAAAAAGTTCTTAAATTTATAACATAGCTAACACATTTTTTTAACTTAAATCACCAAAACAAAAATGTGAAACACCCTGTGAAATAAAAAATTACTTACATAATTATACCTTGATATTAAGGAAATATAAAAAAAAATAAAACTTTTATTAAACACACACCAAACGCACGAGAAAAAATTAAGAGCAAAGTAATCTCTTCCACCAAATAAACAGAATAAAAATCGCCAACTGCAACTTCAAAGCTGTTTTTTTTTGTTTACATGATCCCCACCTAACAATGCTTTTGCTATCACTTTCTACAATCTATTAGCTTTAAGAAAAGCCGATTTTGACATTAAACAAGACAAGTCATTTTTTGAATTAAATTCCGCTAAATTCGCGAAATCCCACACTGTGCGGCGCAGCGGTCGGCTCAGTAGTTTTTCTAAAATCGCCAACTTAACTGAATCCACCTGTGCGATAACACGAGACAATATTCATCGATGTCTCTTCCTCTGTACCAAGTAGTTCTATCTTCTATGTTATAAGTTATATCTTATATGTTCTTTCTTTGTTTCTATCTGTCTTTTTCTTTGTCATTGTCTGGTGTTGTCTCAGCCAAATGGTCTCAGTTGCCCGTGCTCTTAAAAGCTGAAACACAATCACGCTTTGCCGTCGATTTTGACAACTGCGAAAAGTTCAACTATATGAAATCTGTGTATCCTCACACAATGACGCTTTTCTTACGTACGCTTTTTTTGACAAACGTAAGGAAACGTAAGAAAGCGAGCAAAAGTTCAACCAGACTGAACTTTTGCTCGATTTCTGACAGATATAGTTACAGTCACCCACATTATTATTGCGCCAAATGCGAATAAAAAAAAAATAAATTATTGCAAAACTATGTGTGTTTTTTAATTTCTCTATATAGATTTTGCACAAAAAAACGACATCGAGATATTTTAAATCAAAACAATTTACGTATGAAAAACAAAAAAAATTTAATGATGTTTTAGACTAAGTTTTATTGTTAAAAACAATATATTTTGATTGGTTTTGTTTTTATAACTATAGGATTAAAGAATAAATAAATTTCTATGCATTTTTTAAACACATTAATATCCTTTTTCATTTTTCCACAATTAAATCAAGATAAAGACTTGGCCCAATAATTTTGTGAGTGACTGTGTTTTTTTTTATTTGACAGCAGATTTTATGTTGCAATCAGCTGTTCAAAGTCAAAGTGACAGAAGCGCGCTTTGAGGATTTCTCAACGTAACGCAACGAAGCGACGCCCTAAAGCGTGATTGTGTTTCAGCTTTAAGTGTCAGAACTTCGTACATTTATGTGCGTTGTACTATGTAAAAAATAATAATAATAATAGTTAAAAATTTTTTCAGTGTTAAAAATACGACTGAGGTTCAGGAGGAGGCACGATTTTTGGAGAACTTATTTGCCTTTGAATTGAGAGCCAATTTATTAGTATAAACTAGAGCTGTAGCAAATCGTATGTATTCGTTACTAAAATGCGGGTATACTTCAGTAACGAGTAACGAAACGTTACTTTCTAAACAGTATCGTTACTCGTATGTTTCGTTACTGGGTACTGAAGTAACGAAACATACGAAACGTACGAGATACGAAACATACGAGTAACGACGCGATTCCAGTTTCAATACTTAATCCGATGTAAGAGATACGAAATGAAGTGATACACTCAATTTGTCGCATTTCGCATCTTGTGTCGGTATCGTAACCATAGTCAGAATGCTAACTGCAGATAATTATCTGGAGTTTACTTTTGTCTCGATTAAAACAGTAGTCCAAGGTTCAAAAATCATTGTCTTATCGATAATTAATACAGAAATATCAAAAGAGACGTTTTTGTATTTTCTCTATTTGGCCGAAATATGTAGGTATATCTACGACGCAACCAATCTGTTTATGGCCTTGGTGTTAATGGTATTGATAATAAGCTTAAGAATGTACAAAAGTTTTTTGGTTTTTCAAAAAATTAGTTTATTTTCGGTGCAAAATTTTCAACACAAAAAAAAGCGGAGAAAACGAGGTTTGAAAATCACTCTACATAGAAAAAATAAATGAAAAATTGTTCGACATGGTTGTATTGAAGTGTTAATATTTCGAGATCTGCGCGTTGCACTTTTGAAATAAAGGTTTCTAAAGAATTGTGATAATATTACTGAAAGAATAAAAACAAAAAATTACCAATGTTTTGTCTAAAAATTTGGAAAAAAATCAAAAAAGTTTCCACGTTTCATTAAAAAAAAAACGAAAAAAATTCAATATAGCTACCTTTAAGCTCTTATAACATGAGAATGCCGCAACTAATTTTAATGTTCATGACCTTAAAATGTAGCTTAGATTATAGAAATAGTTTTTGGTTTTTTTCAAAAAAAAATTTTTACTCCCTCATACCTACCAATGTACGAAACATACTTAAAATAAAAAACATACGAAACGTATCAAATACATGAAATATACGAAATGTACGAAACACACGAAGCATGCGAAAGTAACGAAAGTAACGAAACATGCGAAACACACGAAACATACGAAATATGCGAAAAAATGCGCAACATACAAAAGTAACGAGTAACGATATTAGGTATTGATGCGGGTACTAATATCAAAAGTAACGTATACATGCGGGTACTCATTTTGTCGTTACTTTTACAGCCTTAGTAAGCCTTAAGCTCTTATTACATGAGAATGCCGCAACTAATTTTAATGTTTATGACCTTAAAATGTAGCTTAGATTATAGAAATAGTTTTTGGTTTTTTTCAAAAAAAAATGTTTACTCCCTCATACCAATGTACGAAACATACTTAAAATACCAAACATACGAAACGTATCAAATACATGAAATATACGAAATGTACGAAACACACGAAGCATGCGAAAGTAACGAAAGTAACGAAACATGCGAAACACACGAAACATACGAAATATGCGAAAAAATGCGCAACATACAAAAGTAACGAGTAACGATATTAGGTATTGATGCGGGTACTAATATCAAAAGTAACGTATACATGCGGGTACTCATTTTGTCGTTACTTTTACAGCCTTAGTATAAACGAAACAATATGTGGCAAATTCACGTTAAAATTCACTATTTTACTTTTATAAAATATACATATTAATGTACGTGCTAGGGTCCATTTTTATTAAATTCATATATCATATCTCTACCAAAGAAAGATTGATCTAGACATACATTTTTTTTATGGAAATCAAAAGGTAATTTTTTAATCATTTTTTTTTTTTTTTGTATTGAAAAAATTTCAAATTTTTAAAATTTTGCTGCGAACAGTTAATTTTTCGAAGAGACAAAAAGAAAAGACTAAGAAACATTTTTTTATGTTTCCATTTTCAGATCCCCATATAACCTCTCTTACCCTCTCAATTGTTGTATGAGCGTAATCCAATTAATTTCATTTCACCTAAAAAAAACAACCTCTCTATAAATATAAATAGTTCTCATTCAATAATACAAAAACATAAGACTCAAGTCCTGATTCGCGAGCAATTTTGAGGATCATAAACAAGTTGATTGTGTGTTCACCGATTTTAGCAAAGCGTTCGATATGCTGTCACTCACAAAACGCGTATATTTAAACTATGGCTCTGGGTTTTAACGAAACGTTTTTATTATGGATTTCATCTTATTTGGTAAGAAGTTATAGTGTGAATTTCAGAAATGAACTTTCTGATCAATTCTTTAATTACTCTGCAGTGGCGTATCCAGAAAAAAATTTGGGGGGGGCTGAAAAAATTTTTTAATTTTTTTTTTCTCTCATTTTTATTCTTCTTTGATCAAGAGAAAAGCGCTGTGCTGCGGTACTGAAAGTGGTATTGTAGCATTTTACTGCTTTCGACAATTTCGTACTACTGTCTTTTTTTTTTACATTCAAAATAGTGTTTTTTTTTTTAAATCTTGTATCGCAAACCTTTTACACAAACAGCGAGGTGTTCAGTCATCTTAAAAAAAAAACACTTTTATTCCTATGACGTCTAGTTTTTGATCTATACTCATCACTTTTTTCGATATAAACGCCCATGTTCCGCAATTCGACCGAGAGTGAATTGAAATCACTTTTCAATTTCACGTGAAATTGACCTTTGGTCGATTTCGAAAACTTCGAAAATGCTTCGAACTGTCAAAACTAAAGGATCATCCAATTTTATTTTGTTTCTAAAGTAAAATTACTGCTACTTTGAACATGGATGCAATTTTATTGGCAACTTTAATGGAAAAAAAGCAGAATTTAAAAGAAAATATAAGAAGAAGTCACATTATGGGAGACATATTAAATATGTATGTAAGTGAAATGCAGAACATGGGCGATATTATTGCAAATTTTCAAAGAAAAATTTGTTGGGTAGAGTTTAAAGCAATGAGGTTGCAAACACAGAGGCAGTGATGAATTATGATATTTCATTACTCATGTGTTTTATGCTTTTTGTATTAATTTAACACCAAATAAACATTACAAAACAATCAAAATATAAGTTTCGATAATATTGTGTCCAAAATTTGCAGATTCACTGAAAAAGGCATCAAATTCAAGAACAAAAACAAAGTGAACTGAATTGGATCAGAAAATCTAAATGAATGAAAAAATGCCGAACAAATCATTGCCCTATGGACAAGTGAATGCTCAAAAAGTCCAATGCAGAACGTGAAAGTCTCATAAACTAATTTCACCGGCACACAAAATAAAAAAAGTGTCATGTACCAGGAACCAGACCTATCTTTCTTAAAGTTTTTGGGCACGCTGAATCGAATTTCAAGTCCGTTTGCCCCTGTCACCCTCCAGTTTTGAGTAAAATGCAAAAAACTCAAAAAAAAGAAGTTTTGTGCCTTTTTTTACATTTTTCTCAAAACTGGAGGGTAAACGGGCAAAACGGACTTGAAATTCGGATTCAGCGGGCCCAAAAACATATAGAAAGATAGGTCTGGTTCCTGGTACATGACACTTTTATTATTTTGTGTGCCAGTGTTTTCAATGAAATTCTTTTTGATGTCTAGTCCGAAATTATATACTTTTTCATAATATGTTCCTTTTTTAATCCAAATCAGAAGCACAAACCGGAATTTGCTTAAAAAAACCATTAGCTATGTTGACCACTAAGATTTTGAGATATCAAAAATGTCTATTTCCAATATCTTTGAGAAAAATATTATTTTTGAAAAAAAGTAAATATACTAAAGACGATAAAATACGGCTTTTTGAGATTGCAAAAGAAGTTTTGCAAAATTTAACGGTGATGTAGGTAGTTCGACGTCAAAATACTAAAAAAATATTTGAAGAATTCTGAATTGGACTAAAATCCGAAAAAATTATCCCAACCCTCAACGTCAGCTAAGGCTCTTACTCAAACAAACACAAACAGCCATTTCAGAACTTGGAGGGGGCTCGATCATCTGAGCTGCCTCTAGATCTCCAAGATTTACGAACAAGTCTCAGTTAATCATGTAGATTATGATGAAATCAGCCAAATAATGACATGATTTTGCAGGCTTGGGGGGGGCTTGAGCCCCCTGAGCCCCCCCCTCAATACGCCACTGTTACTCTGGTCTTTCCCAAGGCAGCCACCTCGGTCCATTGTTATTTATATTTTATATCACCTATATATTAATGACTTGCCTTCAATTTAAAAATAAAACTCATCTTTATTTATTTAAGTTGACGATGTTTAAGAAAATTGTTTTGATCTTCAAAGTGATCTGGATTCGTTCAGTTCAATAGGTGTGTTTTTTTGTTTATCTATATAGATTTTGTGCAAAAAAACGACATCGGGATTTTTGAAATCCGTCCAAATGTTTGGCACCACTGTACATATGCTTTGGCAGCTGTCTGTCACGGCATGTGCCGTGCTCATGGTTTTTTTTTTAAGTGGTTGGCCATGATGGATTCAAAAATTTTTTTTCACAAAAAAACAAAACCATTCGTTTGGCCATTGCATTAATGTTATATTCAAAAAAAATTTTTTTATACTACCTTGGCACTACTTTTTTTATCGAGAGAAAGTAAAATCTGGATAATTATCTGGATTTTTCAAAAATCTATACAGATAAAGTTTTTGTTGTTTTTAACACGTAAATTGTTTTGATTTCAAAAAGCTCGATGTCGTTTTTTTGCACAAAATCTATATAGATAAACAAAAACAAAACACAAATAATATCATGATATGGGCCCTTAATTATGAAAGTGGACTAAGTCACTCCTAAAAATGGCATCATATCTAGCCTAAAAATAATTATTATTTAAGGGGTACATTTTGTTTGAAAGCGAAATTGCAGTAAATAAACTTCTTTATTGCTCCTCTAGTGATTTCATAAAAGAAATATAATTAAATCGTTATACGAAAATTATTATGTAGCTAAGTTTTTCTTCAAACAATGCAACAAAAAGTGACTTAGTCCACTTTCATAATCATGGGGACATATATGAGAGCATCCAAAGAAGGTTCATGCGTTTTTGTCTTCGTTTTCTCCTGTGGTCTCAAGGGTATACCTACACTTCTCCCGTATGTAAATAGATTAAGGTTAATCAATCTTCCGTTTTTATCCCACCATAGGCGATGTCCAATATTTAGCAGAACAAATTATGGTGTAGATAGTCCCTTAAATCAACTGATTACAATCTTCAACAGATACTATTTAATAATTTCTTCATTTATAATGTTAATTTAAAAGTAAGAAATTCAAACAAAGTTTCTTTAATGCACAAATTTAATGTAATATTGTATTTAATATTTTCAGTATATAAATTTAATGTTAAGATGTAACTTTAGTATTTAACGAATTAAATAAATAAATAAATGAAAAAGTGGCAAGAGATAGCAAGTTTAATTAAAGTTTAATTGGTTAATGTTCACATATAGGTAAATTAACATTAAAGAAAACATTAAGTTCAATCATTGATGCTAAAATCAAAAATCCAACATACATAACTGCACATGCGATTCCGATTTTCCAATCCAAACGAAATTTGTTTGCAGCAAATGCTATGTAAAGCCCGAATAGAGTTGTCAAAAGTGAAAAAGCTGAATATGTGAGTCCTGATGAATTTAATACAACCCAATGTGCTCCAGGTATTGTCGGTACAAAAAATGCTTTAACAAACCATGGCACTCCTAAGCATAGCAAAATATCAAATGTATTTGAACCAATCGAATTACTGATGCCCATTTGACCGTGCCCTTGATTTGTAACGATTACGCTAGAAACAGCTTCTGGCACACTCATACCGGCAGCTAATATTGTAAGACCCATAACCGAATCGGGTATGTTGAGTGTATCACCTGGAAAACAAATAAAAAATAATAAAATTCATAGGCTGCAGAAACGCTCAACTCATCGAGCTAAAGAAAAATGTAATATGAATCAAGAAAAAATTGATTTTATTTTTCGAAGAAAATACCAAAAATTAGCATTTTCTCATAATATTCTAATCTTCATCAGCTTAATGATGAGCATGAGCTAAATGCTAACTTTTTAACATTTGATAGCAAGAAGGAGTCGAATAACTATGAACCTCATATCTTAAAACAAAATGTCAAATTTTCTTTCATAGTGCAGTAACTGAAGCAAATTATTAGGCAACCCGGCCGAACAGCTCTGATTGATGATCTTTTTTTTTCAAACGTCGGTAATTAAAAATACTTTAAAGGGTATAGGTTAAATATTGGTGATGTTGCCATATTGTTTTTAAAAATTAAAATTAAATTTTTTTTTGAACAAAATCATTTTTTTTTTGCTTAAATTTCATAAAATAAATGATACCAAAAGATTCTCTAGGTAATTTAAGAACAAAAATATATGGGAGTAAAAGACAATCTTCCATCGTTAAGGCGATAAATGCAATTTTCTCACAAACGGACTTCAAACACAAAAAAAAAATATTTTGAACACAACGGCAACACCTACAATATTTGCATACACGTTTTTAAAAAGCCAGAATCTCATTTCTTTCTGTAAAATTTAAATCTACTAAATTTAATCAAGAGTTTTTGAATGAATGGTCCTCAACTCAGAATTTTGAAAAAATAAACGTTATTTATTTTGTTCACAAAAATCTTCAATTAAATTTAAAAAATCAAAACGGCAACAGCGACAATTTTTAATCTATAGACTTTAAAGGACGTTTGATGTTTGAAAAAAAAGATCATCAAAATCAGAGCTGTTCGGTGGGGTTCCCTAATATTGCAATTTTTTGAGCTTTAGTTACTCCACTATGAATTTGTTTTTTTTTTGGTTTAGGAGTTATACCTAAAACATTGTATACGGGCGAAAACAAAAAAAATACCATCGAGAATTCTTCCTAAGTCAATATAATTTTCAAAAGATTTCAGATAGTTTTTTACGACAAGACATTTTATAATAAAATATAACAAAACATGGTAATAAAAACAATGATCATAGATTATCGCATATTGTTTTTTAAATGTCCAAGAATTTTTATCGTTAAGCACTAAATTTTACAAACTTTATAAGTCAATAAGTATCCAATAATTTAATACACGTGCAATTCATATAAAGATAAAATAAGAAAAATTTAATAATTGAATAAAAGTAAAATACATACATTATATTTTATCTTTGTATTGCGTTCTTAAGTTCTATGCAATACATAATCAAAATATAAAAGTTAAATATTTCCACAACTACATATGTAACGAAAATGACTCATAAGTAGAATGTATGTATGTACCTTAGAGTGACCGCAAGAAATCGATTTTCGAAATTTGGTCGGGGGAACCCCATACATTGTACCTACACCCATTGTATATATATACAATGCCTACACCTACCTACATATTTAGTAACGCAACACATTATGTATATTTTCAACACTACACTACAATCAATTTGAAATTCCACGTTAGTGATAGTAGTTAAGGAATTAGATATGTCAGATTAAAATCAACATCAATCCAAGTTGAATGAACGAATTTCAGCAAACAGATATGATTTTATCTTGATCGGTTTGTAAATAAACATTTCTTTTTATTTGAAATGTTGATAGATTATTTACCTATGCAATTTGATTTATATTGTAAATAGTGACTGATGGGTTAAGGTGAACGATAACAATATAGGGATTACTTTTTAAATGCCAACAATGTTCTGTTTACATTTAAAATTATGTACTTAACGTACACACTACACGTGGGATTTTAAAGATTAATTTGAATTAATGTCGAACAGGGATAGTGTTCGGAATGCGATCATTAAGGCACATATCGTCGTTTTTATGGTAAAGTGACATACGAATGTAAGTTTTCGCATTATATGTTATTAAAAAAAAAACTTTAAGGCTTTCAAATTTCGACTTGTGACACCGTAAAAACGAAAATATAACCTAACCACAATATGTTAATAATTAAGTTAATTTGTTAAAAGAAGATAACCTATGCCATTAAAAAAAAAAAACAAAATTATGAAAATTAATAAAGACTGTAGGTACTCACACCAAGTTCATTATCTAACAATAAAATTAAGAATTCGATTCAAACTGTTGAAACAAAAATTGTACCTATCTGATCATAATTCAGCTTGAGTATCAACAGCTACACTTTAACACTCACAATTTATATAAAAATAAATAAAAATATATTGTTATCGTTCGGATCTAAGAACCAGTTTATATTAGGTAACTTAAAGTCCATTTAAATTATAATTTGCGGATTTTCTTGCAGATTATTTAAAATTAATAAGCAATCTATCAAAAGAAGTTCTTATTGGAATTAATTTCAGGGCTTTCATTTTACAATAAGTGTAGGATGCTTTGGTCTATGCTCAGGGGGTTTAGGTTCACCCCTTTACTTTGAAGGAATAGGTATAGGTCGTTTCAAATCAAAAGTCCTGACTCTGAGTTTATTTTCTCCCTTCCAATAAAATTGAGAACAAATAAATAAAAAACTCAATTTTATTGGCTCATTGCGACAAATCAACTCAAAAATAACAACAAATCATGCTTGTTTGAATGAAAGAAATGCTAGAGAAAAAAAAATAAGCATACGAAAAATCTGAATTTGTTTAATAATGATTTCTATGGTGACGACTCCAAAATAATTGAAAAATAAAAATAAGATATTTACTGCCCTATTATACAAATGAAAAGATGTGAATAGAATTTTAAGTTATGAATTGCTATCATATAAACTGGAATTTTCTGATCCATCTTCACCTAGTCCCATAATAATATCTTCGGCAAAGTTATCCTAACTGCCTTCAAATAATAAATAATTAAATAATTGTATGTTTTTTTTTTGTATTGCCAGCGAATATGGAGTGATGCAAGCCCGGGAGACTTGCCTCCGCTTTCTGAGGCTAACCCAGTGAATCTCACAGACGGATCAATTAATTAAAATAGGGATATCAAGAACTGTTCTTCGTTATTTTATCGTAATTTTAGAAAAGTTCAGGTGCCTCATAAATGCTTCCTTCCAGTAAGCGAATGAGTTTTTTTTATTTTTGCTCAATTTTCCATGGTAGGTACTTTTGATTTGAAACGACCTATATTTAAGAAAAATTCGTTCCATTTTCGCAGGATTTTCCCAGATCCCGCACGCTCTGGGGTCCGCATTTATACCGAGCAACCGACGACCGAGTGCCTACGTGTCAGCACTTAATCAAAATTTAGAAAAATTGAAATGGTAATAAGGAAAAGTATTGATTTTTAACGCGAGTACGAGATCATTTAGAAGTTGATACACTTAAGTGAATATTTAAGAAAACGCGTATTTTGGTTGGTATACCTTTTCTCATATTATTTATAGTTTCTCTGTTTATACTAACAGTGGTAACTTAAAAAAAACGGGCCCTCTCAAGCATAAAGGATGAAATTTTAAACATTTGTTGTAACTTAAATTTAAAAGTTCAAATGACCTCAAATGACATTTGGCTCATCAGTCAGATGCTGCCTTGCCATTGCCATACCATTTTGGCCCATGAAAACAGAATACATAAAAAACGAATTTTTAAAAATGTTAATGAGCCCTCATCGATCTACTCAGCGTATAAGAAAAGATTCTTTGACAATCTATTAAAACCAAGAGTTAAATGTACTTCTTCTTCTGATCTAAATTCTCTTACCTACAATGGTGATTAGATATGCAATAATGTAAGATATTACACCAATCCATGTTACTGCCATTCCAAAAGTCACAAATCGGCAAGATGGATGCTTTCTGCTATCAGGAACTGTTATCCACAGTAAAAAAGTTATAGGCCATCTTAGAAGATAAACTAGTGCACAAGAACCCCGCATATTAAACGGATCATCAGCAAAATCTGAAATAATTTCTCTGTTACATTTTGTTCATTTAAAAAACTCAAAACAATACAGTCAAATAAGGTGAAAAAAGGGGTAAACCTCGGAATGAATGCTAATAGAAATTTTTTTGCTCAATACCTTCCTTTTGGCATTCTATAACATACCTCAAAAGTCTACAGAAATCTCATGTCCGCAAGTAGCGATTTTGAAGGTCAAAGCGCGAAATGGAGATTTTCAAAATTGGCAAAAATAGACGATGGTATTACATACACATATGATACATGATTTCAAGGTATTTTTTAATGTTGATTCCAAAAAATCTAAAATCAAGGCAATCTGACGTATCTGAAAAATTATACCTGTTTTTCATCTGTCAACCCATATTATTATAACAGTTGCTAACGTACTACCGAGGTAGCGGAACCAAATTTAGCATGAAGCATGAATATCCATTATAATAATTAAGAATCAAAACAATGCAATGCAAAAAACATTCATATGCACTAAAAAACATCCTGGTACAATCATGGAATTAGTGCTAATAGGCTAATTTTTTGGTTTCTGTGTTTGTTTGGATATCCTATATTATATGTCAAAAATCTAAAAAAAATTTGATTCCGCTACCATAACTTTTAAGGGTTTTTCGGTAGTACGTTAGCAACTGTTATAATAATATGGGTTGACAGATGAAAAACAGGTATAACTTTTTTCAGAGACGTCAGATTGCCTTGATTTTAGATTTGGAATCAACATTAAAAAATACCTTGAAACTATGTATCATATGTGTATATTAGAGTGGGCCGAAAAACACTTTTTTTCGAATTTCAAATCGTAATAGCGCGGAAAAGTTGCGAATGGTGATGACTAATAAGGGTTTAAAAAATAATCAAAATCAGTTCATATCTTCCGGTCGCGCATCGGCTCTGAAGTATGAAAAAATTTTTAAAAAATGGTATTTTTACAAAAAAAAATTTACCACCCTAACATATTATTTTTTGAACATTATAGCTTTAAAAAACTCTCATGTGAGCTAAATATTAAGCAGAAAAAAAAATTGGCTCAAATTGATTAAGGACTTCGGTGGCACATGTGTTTCAAAATTTGTCAAAAATGGCAAAAATCATATTTTTGCGATATTTTTTTTCCTTTTTATAAACTATTTTTAAAATTATTATTTTTACCAAATAAGAATTAAAAATGAAGTTGACACAATCAGTGAAAGCCGTGAAGTCGCTGAATATATAAAAATCTTTCGGTCAAGTACGCTTTGGCTATTTATTATTCTCTTTGCCGCACAGTGGTGCCTTTGGTGCTTTTTTGGCTTCAAAAATCATTTTCACGGCCATTTCTTGATGAAAAGTCATGAAATTTAGAACACTGAAATATATAAGTATAAGATATACGAAAAAGCTACCAACTTTTTTTTTACTCAAAATGGTGGTCCCAAAATGGCGATCAGAATAAGCATTTATAGAATCTTCTTTTGCGAAACTGTTTATAAGCTAAAAATTTAGCTAATTGATGAAAAACAGATGTTCGACTTTTGAATTAGGTACAACTGTTCATATTTAATGAAAAAAAATTCAAACATTGTTGAAACAAAGTTCAAAAAGAGTCAAAATAGTAAACCGCACTTTCGACCTTTTTTTTGTGCTATTTTTTGATTTTTTGTTTATAAAGCTCAATTTTTGATATCTTCCTTCTTTATTTTCATAAAAAATTGACTATTTTGGCTTTATATAATTCCCAACTATGTTTAAAAGTAGATATTAAGAAAGAAAAAAAATGAAAAGATAAAAAAACTGTGCTAACTTCAAAAGGAAACAAAAAACAGCACAAAAAAAAGGTCGAAAGTGCGGTTTACTATTTTGACTCTTTTTGAACTTTGTTTCAACAATGTTTGAATTTTTTTTCATTAAATATGAACAGTTGTACCTAATTCAAAAGTCGAACATCTGTTTTTCATCAATTAGCTAAATTTTTAGCTTATAAACAGTTTCGCAAAAGAAGATTCTATAAATGCTTATTCTGATCGCCATTTTGGGACCACCATTTTGAGTAAAAAAAAAGTTGGTAGCTTTTTCGTATATCTTATACTTATATATTTCAGTGTTCTAAATTTCATGACTTTTCATCAAGAAATGGCCGTGAAAATGATTTTTGAAGCCAAAAAAGCACCAAAGGCACCACTGTGCGGCAAAGAGATTAATAAATAGCCAAAGCGTAATTGACCGAAAGATTTTTATATATTCAGCGACTTCACGGCTTTCACTGATTGTGTCAACTTCATTTTTAATTCTTATTTGGTAAAAATAATAATTTTAAAAATAGTTTATAAAAAGGAAAAAAAATATCGCAAAAATATGATTTTTGCCATTTTTGACAAAATTTGAAACACATGTGCCACCGAAGTCCTTAATCAATTTGAGCCAATTTTTTTTTCTGCTTAATATTTAGCTCACATGAGAGTTTTTTAAAGCTATAATGTTCAAAAAATAATATGTTAGGGTGGTAAATTTTTTTTTGTAAAAATACCATTTTTTAAAAATTTTTTCATACTTCAGAGCCGATGCGCGACCGGAAGATATGAACTGATTTTGATTATTTTTTAAACCCTTATTAGTCATCACCATTCGCAACTTTTCCGCGCTATTACGATTTGAAATTCGAAAAAAAGTGTTTTTCGGCCCACTCTAGTGTATATAATACCATCGTCTATTTTTGCTAATTTTGAAAATCTCCATTTCGCGCTTTGACATTCAAAATCGCGACTTGCGGACATGAGATTTTTGTAGACTTTTGAGGTATGTTATAGAATGCCAAAAGGAAGGTATTGAGCAAAAAAAATTTCTATTAGCATTCATTCCGAGGTTAAACCCTTATTTGACTGGATTAAAAGTCCTTTTATAATACTAACCACTTTCTACACTGCAAACACTATCTGTCATTGGAGAATTTGTATCATATTTTCGAACGTCCAATGATCCAACATCTACCGATGTGCTTGGTATGATTTTCTCCTCCGAAATTGTTCCCAGAAGAGGACTTATTTCATTCACTTGTCGAAATGGACGAACTCTTGATTTTCTTCTTACTTTCGAAATCAATTTCCTTGCTTTTCTAGCCATTACGTCGTTCCAGTACAAAGCTGTATGATTTTTTATTTGCATATTTATTAATTTAAATTACATTTTTGGAAATTTACCCGTTATATATAAGAAATATGCTAGAACCAAAAATAAGGCTTCATACCACATTACAATACCATCATAGAGTGTACAAATTAAACCCAATACTGCGACGCAATACATCATTGAATCTCTAGTTACTGGCCACCAATCTAAAGTGATCATCTTAAAAAGAAGAAGAACCTAGGTGTGAAGAAATACGAAAATAATTGATACATTTTTTTTGTTATACTTGGCCCGCAAAAAGACCGCAACATGCCGGAACAGCGAGAATATTAAATACTGCCGAACCAACAATAGTTCCAACACCAATATCTCCTTTTGTAATAAATGTTCCCACGCAATTTATAAAAAGTTCAGGACTGGAGGTAGCAGCAGCCATAAAAGTTGCACCAACTATGTCTTCTTGCATGTTAAGCCCTTAAAAAAAAAATAAATAAATAAAAATATAAAACTACATATGGTTATTTTTCTAATTTAAAGAAACTCTTACTAAGACACATCTGTTCTATTGCTGGCACGAAGTAATCATCGCATATTACCGCAAGAAACCAAAAGCAGTAACAAACCAGAAGGACATGTATCACGATGCAGCCATTTTTCCGTTGGAACCTGGTGAAACCATCCGGTGGGAACTCATTGATTGCAGGTCTGGTGCAATTGTTTGTAGAAGACGAAATGGTAATAGTTTCGTTTTCATCTTTATGTGATCCTTTTATTGTACTTGGTGATTCGGAGATATGAGTTTCTAGTTTTAGAGGAACTGACGTCGTTAAAATATCATTTGGTATAGCTAAAAGCTTCCGACCATTTCGGATTGCTGAAAAAAAACATTATTAAAGTAATATAAATTGTATAACGAGAACGCGTTGACTCTATGACGTAAAAATAACGTCACAATCTGTCCCAAGAGTGTCACGTCGTGTTATCGTCAACGAAAACAGCTGTCATTGCGTTGACGGGTACGATGACACTCGCGTTGAAACACATTTTTGGGTCAACGCATTGACTATTTTCGATGGCCGTGTAATCTCTCTGTCAATGCCATTGAGACGCTTTGACAGGATTTTAAGACTGGGTGTCATCGCAATGACCCTGTCCCAGTATTGACGGGGCAGAATTTAATACCGTGTCATCGTTTCAGACTGACATTGTTTTTTGTATAGAAATTTGATGAAAGTTGGATTGAGAACATTTTTTGTAGGGCGATTTTTTGAATGGTGTCCCGTTTTGGAGGGAGGGGGGTTCTCATTTCACCTTTTTATTTTTTTTTTTTTATAAAAATAACTCTTCGGTATGGCCATGGCATCCATGTTGGATGCAATTTTTTTTACAAAAAACCAAAAACCATTTGTATATTCTAAGCAAGACCATTACCACTAACATTGGGTGCGGCGTTCCTATGCTATAACCGTTTGAAGGTGGCCATATTGATGTTTTTTCGATTTTTAAAAAATGTAATGTCGAAACTTTTTATTTTTTTTTTCTAATTTTTCAACAAAACTTTAATAATTTTACATTTACCTATTTTCGTTAAAAAATCTTATCAGAATTCATTTAAGATTTTTACCTTAAAAGTGCATTGCGTATATCTCGAAATATTTGCATTTCAATGCAACCATGGCAAACTAATTTTCGTTTAATTTTTCTATGAGAGGTTTTTCAAATCTCATATTCTCCGCTTCTTTTTCAAAATATTTTTGGAAAATTTAAATTTTTGCTTTGTGTCAAACAGTGTGATCAACAAAGTTTTGCCCACACCTGCGCGTCAACGTAATTTAGGACAACATTGACGCAATAGTGTCAATCGTGTGATAGTCAATGTTTTATGCATTGACAGTGTGAACGTTGACGGTGAGATGACAGAGAGAATATACAATCGTCTGGTTTTAGAGCCTTGAAGAAAAAAATAAATCTTTGCTTTCGAAGAAAAATATTGAAGCTTGACTTGAGTTTGTGAAGAGTAAATCGGGAACAAAAATGATAATCGGATTCGTGTCATATGGTCAGATAAAACATATTAACAAATATTGTACACATGGAAGAATTTAACTGTCCATAACTGCCAGAACAAAAATAATATCAACTGTCAAAGCAAATTACCTATTGCTTGGGACAGTTTTGCACCTTAGTGTATTAGTGATTGTCTAGAGGGTAAATGCAAATTGTTTAAGAGCCGAAGTTAATGGTACTTGCGATATGACCAAAATGGATAAAGTTGATTTTCTAAAAAAATTGCTGAAACGTTATTAAAGTACCTGCCTTGGAACCATTTTCTTGATTTCTGACTTTCTCGTAAAAGGTTTAACTGATTTCAACTAATAATTCGTTGCCCGAGTATTGTTTTGTCATAAACGCCGGGGTAAGATCGCTCAGTGGGTAAGAGCGCGCAGTGCTTATTTCTCGAGTTGTGTCAAAAAAAAAAAAACTAAAACGAAAAATGAGGAAATCAGCGCTTAGTAAGACGTCAATAAGTGATGACCTTCGCGATTGTGTGCTCAGCTCCATTTAATTTTAAAAGCGGGTTGAAAAAATCCGATTCAAAAAAAAAAAAAAAAGTTGTGCGGGAAAAGTGTGTAGCGTCGGCGTGGGAGCATTATATACCGAAAGTAGTACATATTTTGGAATTGTGCATATTTATATTTGATTAAAGTCAAAAATTTGTTAGATTTTGTTGTATTTTATTATAAATTTGGTAAATAGAAAAAAAAGTACCTTTGTGGGTAAAATCGCGCAGTCCATTTGTGGGGAAGAACGCACATTCTCCCCATAAACTTTTCTTTTTTCAACAGGACAGAATTATTGAAACTTGAATTTTGAAAAACGAAGGCTGTTATTCATGAATTTCAAAAAAGAAAGGCCGTAATCTTCTTATTTAATTCGAAATATTTTTTTGTTTGATTTGTTTTATTGACTTTGGGGCAAGAGTGCGCACTTCGACTTCTTTTGTTTTTTTTTTTTTAATCATATGAAATATTTAAACTTAAAATCTTTTTTTCTGTGTTTTCTTGTCCCAAAATATAGATGAATCAAATCTAAAAAACATTATGGTGATATCTCTTACAGAATCTTCACAATTTCGCCTTAAAGTGAAAAGTGCGCGCACTTACCCCAACTGACTCTATTTTATTTTTGTAGCCATCATGATAAAAAATAAAAGAAAAGTGACAATCATGTTCACATATTCAATATCTATAAATGCTTCAATCATAAAAATAAACTATTTAGTAAAAACATTAATTCTCGTTTTTTCCAATCTTTGAATAGTTTTTTATAAATAAATTTTTTTAAAAGGATACATATCGATAGGTAATTTAATTACATATCTACAAAAACTTGTAAAATAAAAATTTTCAAATTTTGCTCGCTTTTCAAGTTATAGACAAAAACTCGAAAAGTAACAAAAAGAGTCGAAATTTTGTTGCAAAAATGGTCATATCTTTATAAATTATCCATAGAATTTGAATACAAATATTTTGTTATCTTTGCCAAAAAGTGTACTACACAACTACACAGAATTCACAAGATTTTGTAGTAAGAATTTTTGTCAAAAATTTCCTTTAAAAAATGTTTTGATTCATTGCACTTAACCATCTGAAGTGATTCGAAAACGTTATTCAAGAGTTTCTTGCTTATTTATTCAGCTTTCAGGTTCTCGTGCTCAGATTGGTCATTTATTATTCAGATAAAACCCCAATTCTAAGTATGCTGGGAAAAACAACGATAAAAAACTTTAAAAACCATATCTCGAAAACATATCCATAGGTAAACATTTTTTCAGATAAGATTTTTGAGTTCTCTGTAAATTTATACGAAAAGTATAACAGCGCTTGGTCTCCAAAAATATTTAATTTTTTGTAAATTAGTGTTATTTAAAAATATTATAAAATATTGGGCAACAGTTAAAAATATGTATACTTACGAAAAGAACTATTTAAATTACTGGAACCGAAAGTCCAAATAAGTGAATAAATTCCAACAACTCCCAAAAAAACCACAAAACGGATGCGCAATGCGATATTGATCCGACGCTTTTGCAACGTTATCCCAGGACTAAAAAGAACTTTGTTCATTCTATTTTAAAATTGAATTTAATATAATTCGCGGCTTTTGATGAATTTAAAGAAAAAAAAAGCACTTATTAACATCCAAACTGTTCAATTAGTTCGCTTAGGATTTCTTGGCTTTCAACTCTGAATTTAAAGTCACCATGGAGAGCTAAAAGCCCTAATGAGGGAAAATCCAACCTTTTTATACCAAAATCACACTGAATACACTGTCCAAATACGAGTAATTGCATGTTGATAGTTTGACGAATCATGTATTTATTTATCATCGGGGATTACGGGTGCCACTCGAATTGATAAGCATCTTTGAAATTTATTGAATAAAAAAGCAGATACTTTGTAAAAGCGACCAGGCACCTAAAGATAGATAGATATTGGAGGTACCACATAAACACCAAATTAACAAAAAGCTTTAAAATTCACTTTTTGATGCAATATACATCATTTTTTGTGGATAAATGATGAGGTACAGGAGAGAATGTGCTTATTTTTCCATTATTGACAAACTGCTTTATTTACTCATTGATTAAATGCAATTTATTTGTACCGTAAATATAATGTTATGATGGGTTTATCTCAAGCATTGGGAATATTCCATTTATAAATAAATATAAAAAGAGCAAATAATGTTCTACTGGCAATAAATTTATGTTAAGTCATTTTTAGAAAGAATTATAAATTGCTTTGATTTTATTCAAAGAGCTACGCGAGTGTGATACTTCTTCACTTATTTTTGTAAGACTGTTTGGATGCTGTCGGCAATCAATTTGCATCTTCAAACCAAGAAAAAAAAAAAATAGATGCCATTATATTACCTTCATATTGAATGTGTACACTTCAGGTGTTGGTGTTGGCTATATGGGCCGTGTTCGCACTTGAAAATCTTAGATATTGCATTTAGGTCGAACCGCATACCGTTTCTTATCATTGGAGATTGGAAACATGACACAGTAAACAGACTCACAACTAGTCCGGAAAGTAAAGTTGCACAAATTTTACATCTATTTTTTTGTTAAATAGGTAGGTACTCGAAAAAAACATAAATAATCGTGAAGCAAGGTCAGGCTTTTCTCAGCTCCCGTAAGCGTCGTTATATGCTTTTGTAAAAAAAACTGTTCATAACATTAACATAACATTTCATGAAAATAAAAAAAACACTTTTTATAGAGTCGAATAAGTGGCCAAATATTACGATTTGTAAAACTAATTCAAAATCCAGCCATTTCGGTAAACCCTTTTATATTTTGTACCGACATCAAAAAAAGAAGAGGTATTCAATTCGTCTGTATTCTTTTTTTGTTTGTTACCTCATAACTTTGGGATGAGTGAAACAAGTTTTGGCTCAACATTTTTTGTCAAATATTGAAAATGACCGAGTAATTCACTAAAACTTGTTTTTCCTTAAATCCAAGATGGCAGCTTTGGCCCAAGCTCGATTATCCCGAAAAACTGGTTTTAAGCTCCCAGTGACCTCCCATACCGTCCTATAAAAAAATTCACGATTAAATTTTTTCCATTTGAAATATTTATTTCGATTGGGCTTTTTTATGTTATACCGAAATGTTTAAAAATAACTCTTTTACGCATAAAATTATGACGGGTACTTGGAAAATTTAAGAGTAGTTACCAGTGTTATTCAGTTAATTTTATAAAGTTTTTGCAAATAAAATACATATTTGAAATAAATATATAAATTTCTCGTGCGTAAATACAGGGTTTCCGAAAAGTGAAGTGGTGCCAGTTATCAAAAAAATAATAAAAAATCGTAGCCATATATTTTGTAAGTTATGGGCATTCGAAAGAAAAGCTAAAAAATGGTCACCCTGTGACGGTCTTTTATCTGCCGTGACTACAAAATTAAATTTTCTCAATTTTTTCTTTTGCTACGGAACTTTGAATTACCCTGCTAACAAATGCATTCAAAATTTTTAGTTTCAAAGCAAATGTCACTTTTTTGCCCAACTAAGTACTCAAAAATTTTACAAGACCCTAATTCAATGAACCGTAGTGTAAAAAAAATGCACTACGATACTTCGGAAAGTATCGTAGTGCACTCAAAAATTTTACAAGACCCTAATTCAATGAACCGTAGTGTAAAAAAAATGCACTACGGTACTTCGGAAAGTTGCCTTTAAAGTTGGTGTGTTCAATTTTCTTTTCGAAATGGTACTTATAACATTGTAGGGAATATTCCTTAAATAACGGAAACAAAAATGTTTTTCTAAAAAAATCTGACTTTTTTTATTAGGTAATTTTTCGAAATTATTTAATTTTTGTAATTTCGAGCATTTTAAGTATTTTTGTTTTAATTTATTTTTTGTTTCATGACACCTGGCATTTTTTTGTCAACACTATTTTCTAGGCTATACTAGTATCTCTTCAAATTGCTCAAATATATTGGATAGTGAGTTGCGTCGGAATTGTTGATGTTTATATGAATTATTCGCTTAGCCCGCCTATTGAAATGCTGTAAGTTTTTTTGCATATTGTTGAATCCACAATAGATATGTGTAGATAGCTTAACACACACAGGTGGTTGAAAATTATCTCATGCGGAACTTCAACTAGGTTTTGATTTATTATTATTTATAATGAAGGTTTCTACTAATGTCAAAGAGTTTGATTTCAGTCTAACTGTCTAATTCTGATACGCGTAGCCAAAAAGTATAATATCGAAAGAAAGATAAAAATCTGTATGTGCGAATATTTCAAAACATGTCAATAATGGCTATAGTTATTGATACATTTTAGCTTCATACTTGTATGTTCATACATGTGTATACATAAATTAATATGAAGTGAGTTATAATATGATAAGAAGGAGATAAAATAGTTGATATATTGAACTGTGGTTACTTGAACGTTAGCAGAACCTGAACACACATTAATACAAGCAATTCCAAACCGACATCAAAAACTAATTTTTGAAGATCTTCTAAAGTGGCTAAATATACTATGCTATAGATATTTAAAAAATAAATTCTTCCGAGATTGTACTTATTGGAAGTTTACAATATTTTTTTTTACTTTTCTCTGTCTTTGCCAGCTTTTAGCTAATATTTGGCTAATATTTGCACAAGTAATGTCGAAGTCACCCTTTTCTTTACTGAAATTCGTTGTGTCGACACTTTTTCATAATGAATATCTTACTTTTGATAAGTACTTCTTTTCAAGTGAAGGTTTCTTTGTTGTATTTTTTTGTTTTTTTTTTTTTAATTATGTTTGTTTGTTATTAGTTTCTCTTTGAAAACCTAAAACAAAAACTCAGCTTAGTTATCTGACGGAAGCTCCAAACGCTTTTTTGTGTGTTTGAAAAATGTTTTTTAATTAGTTGCAAGAAAGCTAGCAAGTGCAAGCATCAAGATGACTTTTGATTTTTTTTTTAGAAATAGATGTTACTCATACACCATGGTTTCAAACTAAAAAGTTCGATTTGTCACTTCATTGACGTACCTACTTATGAAAGTTTCCGAAGATATAGCTATAATATTATATAAAGTGGAAGACTCTTATACAGCATTAGTTAAGGTAAACGAAAAAACGAGATGAGAACGAAGTAGTCTAAGTTATATTTTCATAAAAGTAGTTTACACATGGGTTGCCTGGCGACATCCTGTCAAGGCATATGGTTGCCACGCTTTAAACTTCATTTTTTATGTTTTTTCGACAACGCCACACTGCTTATATAGTAAGTCTAAGAGGTGTACAAAAAGTATTATCTCAGAGAAAATTAAATTTTAAAATTTGAACATTCAGGATTTTTTTAAATTTTAACTTTTAGTAGCTTACGCTCAGGTGAATTTAGAGAAGGTCAAAAAGCTATTTCCTTAACAAAAAGTAGTAGAAAAAAGATTGATATCAGAATCAATAGATACTGTTAATATATGTATAAAAGTCACTTATACAAGTACAAAATGAAAAAAATTTGCAACTCGAGATATGGACGTTTAAAATTCAGAACCGAGAAATTCGATGTTTGAAAAATAATTCACCAAAAATCTGCACGAAAGGTACTTGGAATAATGTTTATGTACGAGTATATTAGAAAATACAGATTCTTACATTTCTGTACACTGTTTAACTGTTTCTCTTGAACTAATACTTTTTGTTGGGCATATTAAATATATTAAAACTGCAAAGTTTGTTTTTCAAAATACCTAAAAAATCTGGATTAAGGGACAAAAAACGGTTTTTTAGACCTTCAAACATTGAATTTCTTTAGCTTTGTGAATTAGCTCCTAACTTCACGTAGAAATAAAAGCTGTAAAGATTTATGAAAATAATAACATATTAAAGAGGTGCTTTTGTATGAAAAACTTCTCATATTTTAAAACGCAATCAGAATTAAGAAGTTGCCTAGGAGAGATATAAAATTTAGTACCCAAAAGTTTCAGAAAAAAATATTCTTTAAACATTTACTATCGATGAAGATTTTAGCCATTTAAACAAACCTAAAGTACCCCAAAATCCATCTTTTGTTCTCTTTTTTTTTAATTGGCAGTTAGAATGGAGGATTGTTAGGAGGATTGGTGATGCTTTATTTAAAGCTAAAACATGTACCTATGTTGAAGCAATATGAAATATTATTCTCAATTATTTTTTCAATACTGCATTCAGTCAATGCGAAACCAAATCATATAAAAGTTAATGAGTTAATTTTTCTGATCCTATCTGCCTATGACTAGAGAGAGTCTTTTTAAACTCCTTTAATATTTTCCAAGCCCTTCGAAAATGTGTAAACTATAAAAAAATCAAATATCCTGAGAAACTTTATTCATCAAGTTATCAAAACTAATTCAGTCATCCGAAATTAATATAATAGAAATAACTTGAGGGTTTTCAATTCGAAATTATTCATCATGTTCACTTATATGCGTGGTTTGGATAAAGAGGGTTAGAAATGCATTGTTATATTTCATCGATTTTGTTTTAGATTTTTCTAATCTTTCTTTTTTTTTAGATTTCAATTGTACAAATCCAGCTATAGAAGAATTTCCATCTGATGGCCTAACAAAAGCAGAAAGAGCAGAAGGATATGTGGCCATCCACGTCCTTCTTAGCATTTACATTTTCATAGCCTTGGCAATCGTTTGTGATGAATATTTTGTACCAGCTGTCGAAAGACTATGTCTAGGTAGGAACTGAGTTTAAAATCCATGTTTCTGCGAGAAAGTTACCTAATAGAAAGTTTTATTTTTTGTTTCTGTTTAAGCTTTGGATATGTCAACTGATGTAGCTGGAGCAACATTCATGGCAGCAGCAACATCAGCTCCAGAACTTTTTGTCAACATAATTGGAACATTTATCACTGAGGGTGATCTTGGTATTGGAACAATAGTTGGATCAGCTGTTTTCAACACTTTGGGTGTTGCAGCTGTTTGTGGTGTAGTTTCGGGAGTAGTAAGTTTAAAAAAAAATGATCGGGTTTGTTGTGTTTTTTATCTAAAGTTTTCCTTTTTTAATATTTTTAGACCATTAAATTAGATTGGTGGCCTTTAACAAGAGACTGTTTTGTATACGGAATTACAGTCGGATCTTTGATTGTAATTCTCTATGATGGAGTTGTTCAATGGTATGAAGCGTCGGCACTCGTAGGATTTTATTTCTTCTATTTGCTGATAATGTACAATGATAAGAATCTGCAAAGGCGTGTTAAAGGTAAACAGTTGTTATTTTTTTTTTTCAAATAATATGATTTACTCACTACATGTTATTAACGGTGTAACATTGCATTAAGATGAGTTTCTCAGATTTCTAGCATTCGCAAATAGAGAGCGTTTAATGATCAGTTTAGATCCTTTTTTTTTTGGCAAGAATACTTAAACTTTAAGTATTTAAATAACGGGTGTTTGGCAGTCTTGCGAATATTATGCTGCCATGGTTTTGAACCATAATGATTCAAAAACCATACATGGCATGGCATACAGACTACCAATGTCATGTTTGCGTCTTATAAATATGAATGTAATATACTGTCTAAAGATTTATTTTTAGATCTTTCTTTTAGAATTACAATTACTTTTTCGACTTTTCTATGCCATAAATATTCTTCGGTCGAACCACTTTTCTGTCAGGCCGTGGAAGCTGGTTGTACTACACTGTTTGACCTTGCTTTTTGAAGAAAAATTCTATTTTTTTTTTATTCTTTATTAAAGCGGAATAATACATTTTTGAATAAGATTCCACCCGAAAAATTTAATTTCACTTTACCCCTATTATGAATTCTGGACGAAAATTGTTCAAATTTCTCATATTCTGATTTTTTTTTTCCAAGTGGTATCGTACAACAAAACAGTTTAGCGGAAAATTTCAATTCCTTTCGGGTGAAAATTTCAATATAAATCTTTGGGCGAAACTTGTGACAATGAAATAATAATCATCTTATTCTCAGTTTACTCTACCAACAAAGAACCTTTCCTATCTTTCTATTCCTTCCAACTAGTGCCGTGCAATATGCATTTAAAAGACCTTATGTCTTACAGGCATATTATGTAGTTAAAATTATAAAAAAAAACCTCAGTAGTACAATATCAACCTGCAGAAATTGAAAATCATTACATTGCAAGTTGCAATGCTAACTGCAGTGTCTAAAACTGTTTTTAAAGCTTTTTAATTTGCCTTACAATGTTCATATTTCATTGATAGTACGTCTTAATTTCTTCCGAAATAAATAAGTTTTATCAAAGAAAAAACAGTTTCTAACCATATTCTTGTCCATGCGCCCCGTGGAGTAAGATTTTTTTTAAATACGCAACACTTTATGGAGAGTTGAGATTATTGAAATCAATAAAGCTCAGCATTGGTACACTTTAAGTGTAATGCAAATTGAAGCCATTTCCGATGAATCCTTTTTCTAAGTTTTATAAAAATAAACTTCCCAAAAATGAAACTATGATGTTAAGGGTACTTTACCAAATTTAACTTGCAAAATAGGAAAACAGTCTTACCTTGTTGTTACGCAGCGCTCAAGAAATATTTAGACTGATTTCAACCGGTTTATAGGTACAAATGTATTGACATCCTCAAAATCTGAATTCAAGAAAAAAAAAACAAATTTTGGGACCTTCAGCCATTGTTAAAATTCTTGCTTCGTCAATTAAATTTAGGTTTATTTTTTAAAGTGAAGAAGTACGAAGATTCCAGGAAACATACGCGTTAAAAGTAATGTATGTATATGTATATGTTCCTACCATCTTCCAGAAAATAGAACACAACCGACTCAGCTGGCATCCCCGTGTTCAAAGGGGACTCCATTAGAATTCCGTCTACAGCGTTCCGGTTCTACCGCGAACCAAGAATAATAATATAAAGGTAGGTTAACAAACTCCTACTACCTACCAGGGTTGAAAAATGGTCTTTGAGTATTGTATCGAAAGTGAAATAAAAAGTGTATCGAATTGTACTTTTTGAATCTTTAAAATTTTATTAAAGAACAATTCGAAAAATTTACTAAATGAACGAAAAACTTTAATATAAACTAAAAACTAAATTATTTTTTTTTTTTTTGTTTAAATTCAGTAAAACTTTTGAGGCAATTTTTGATTTTGTTCTTTGTTACTGCGATCCTATTTACAGTTTACAACTGCAAAACACTGATTTCTCATTACAACTCAAAACAATGGTCTTATCAAATAGAACTTCAAAATATAGGCTTTAATCTTATTGTCAATGGCTATGAAAATTGAGGTAAATTTTCCCAAAAAAAAAAAAATTAAAAAACCTAACCTGTGCCATTTTTTTTAAAAATAAATCTCACATGTAAACAAAAAAGTAATGTCCATAAAAGAAAATTTTATTTCTTTGAAGAAAATTAAATAAAGACTATCAAGTCCAGAACCACATATCCACATATCGTTGGAAATGTCTGAATTTATTCATTCCAAAATTGACGAAATTTGTCTGAAATTTCAAAATTTAGATTTGTTGAATTATTATAATAATAATAAATAAACAAAACAATGCGATGTTGTCTTCTTTGTTATATAGTTTTTGTATAACCGAAATTCGAGTGTGTACATATCTAGATATGCACCACAGTATGTCAACGGAAAAAGTCTGGCAGTGATCTTTTTCAGCTTTCCCTTGCCAGACGCATTCAAAGTGCAGTAAAAAATCAGCTTTTGGCGTTTTGGTATAACCGAATAAATGATACACCAAAAAATCATACAAAATCCCCTGATTTCAAAACTGTGGGTACCAGAAGTTTTGTTTTCAGCTTTCCCCCCGCAAGACCGCTTTAAAGCATTTTGAAGTGCATTTTTCTAAAAAAAAACCTAATAGCTTATTTTCTGTTAGGTATAACCGTATGATGGTAACAAATTAATATTCTATGTCTATTCCAGGTCTAGAAAATATAAGTTTGATCCAGCTATTCTTAAGCCTTCCCTCTGCCAGACGTATCCAAAGTGCAGTCAAAAATCAACTTTTGGCGTTTTGCTAGGTATTAACCGAATAAATGATACACCAAAAAATCATAAAAAATCCCCTGATTTCAAAAATGTGGGTACCAGAAGTTTTTTTTCAGCTTTCGCCCCGCCAGACCGCATTGAAGCATTTTTAAATGCATTTTTCTAATAAAAAACCTAATAGCTTATTTTATGTTAGGTATAACCGTATGATGGTAACAAATTAAAATTCTATGTCTATTCTTGGTTTAGAAAATATAAGTTTAAGCCAGCTATGTTTCAGCCTTCCCTCTGCCAGACGCCCGTTTAAGGTTTCCCAAACAGGTTTTTCCATACAAAAAACACCTAGTTTCTGTTTTTGTACTTGCGATATAGGTACTATACAGGGTGTCCCAAAAGTAATGAATCAAACGAAATATGCTAATAGGCCAACTTAAGGGCTCTCAGAATTTGGTAACTTGTTCATCCCAATTCCTTACGGTTTTCGATTTAATGCAGTTTTTGTGAAATTTCGAAAAATCTCAACTTTGCAACAGTATTTTGCTTCCTCCGCTCATAATTGATTTTTGTTTTTTACAATTCTTTCACTAAAACATTGCCTCATAATAAAAAAATAGTTAATTAATCAAAATATTTTTTATTTCATACGCAATTTTGCTGCAAATCAATTAACAGTTCCATGGTTTATAAAAACTCAATTTCTTACTTTTATTTCTTTTACTTTTATTACCAAATTCTGAGAGCCCTTAAGTTGGCCTATTAGCATACTTCGTTTGATCCATTACTTTTGGGACACCCTGTATATCAAGTTATGCATTCGTACAAAAAAAAAAAAAAACTTTAGATAACATTTTTCCATGACATTACGATGGTAGAGAATACCAAAAAAGTGGGTCCCGGAAGTCCGTCTGTCAGTCTGTCAGTCTGTCAGTCTGACCGAACAATGCCAAACTTGGTATATAGCCTTATTTGGCGACTCTCCAGAGGAGTTTTTGGAATTAATTTTTTTGGACCAAAAATAACACGTCCCTTATCTTGGCGGACACTTTGTGGCGGAATAAAACCAAATTAGTCTCATTAATTGTAGCTAATTAAATGCTAATTTGTTGCGCAAACCAAAAATTTTTAGCTCGTTTAGTTTTTGAGTTATTGAATTTTCCGCTAAAATAAGACTGAAGTTAGCGGACAAAATCTGAAATAATTAAAATAAATGAGTTAAGTTGGCCTCCGAATTTGTAGCTTTTTAAATGCTTTTCAATTCCATAAACTTGGATTTTGTAGCCTTAACAGTTTTTTTGATATTAAAAATTCCGCTAAAATAAGACTGAAGTTAGCGGACGAAAGTAGGAAATTTAATATTTTTTTGATGCCCAAAATTGTAGCTAATTAAATGCTAATTTGTTGCGCAAAAATTAATTTTGTAGCTCCACCCAGTCATTTTTTATTTAAACTTAAAGATTCAGAAGTGCACTTCCGGTTTGACGAGGCCAGTGGAGACTTTTTGAAAAATTCACTTTTTAAAATTTTTTCTTTTGCCATTAATTGTAGCTTTTGAATACATTATTTTTGATACAAACCACAATTTTGTAGCTCAAACCGTTTTTGAAATATTCAAGATTTTGTTTTAAAAATACACCTCAGAAGTACCCTTTCAAAATCCAAAAAAATGCAAAATTCCAAAATTTTTTTTTCCAGAAATTTGAAGTAACCTAGACTAAGACGAAATCCAAAAACCTCGATTTTGTAGAAAAGAAAAAAATTTGAAAATTCAACTTTTTTGAAAATTTTGACCGTTACATATGAAATTGAGTCTTATTTTAGCGGAATATTGAATAACAAAAAAACTAATCGAGCTACAAAATCGAGGTTTTTGGATTTCGTCTTAGTCTAGGTTACTTCAAATTTCTGGAAAAAAAAATTTTGGAATTTTGCATTTTTTTGGATTTTGAAAGGGTACTTCTGAGGTGTATTTTTAAAACAAAATCTTGAATATTTCAAAAACGGTTTGAGCTACAAAATTGTGGTTTGTATTAAAAATAATGTATTCAAAAGCTACAATTAATGGCAAAAGAAAAAATTTTAAAAAGTGAATTTTTCAAAAAGTCTCCACTGGCCTCGTCAAACCGGAAGTGCACTTCTGAATCTTTAAGTTTAAATAAAAAATGACTGGGTGGAGCTACAAAATTAATTTTTGCGCAACAAATTAGCATTTAATTAGCTACAATTTTGGGCATCAAAAAAATATTAAATTTCCTACTTTCGTCCGCTAACTTCAGTCTTATTTTAGCGGAATTTTTAATATCAAAAAAACTGTTAAGGCTACAAAATCCAAGTTTATGGAATTGAAAAGCATTTAAAAAGCTACAAATTCGGAGGCCAACTTAACTCATTTATTTTAATTATTTCAGATTTTGTCCGCTAACTTCAGTCTTATTTTAGCGGAAAATTCAATAACTCAAAAACTAAACGAGCTACAAATTTTTGGTTTGCGCAACAAATTAGCATTTAATTAGCTACAATTAATGAGACTAATTTGGTTTTATTCCGCCACAAAGTGTCCGCCAAGATAAGGGACGTAAAAATAACGGTACTTGTCATATACCGATTTTAGTTACATTGAAATATCTCGAAAACGGCTCCAACGATTTTGTTTAAAAAATTCAAATGTTAGTGTTAGGCTTTTTTTTTGGAAAATCATTATTAACGGTACCTGCCATAGAACCGTTTTTTTTTTCAAATCCGATTATCTCCGAAACCGCTTATTCGATTTCAACGAAACTTTTTGTGAAGAAGCATTTATATAATTTAAAAATCAAATTTTCGAAAACGGGACATTGAATTTTTTTGAAATTTTGTTTTTAGATGTTGATTTAAAATTATTTATAAAAAATTAGGCTCTAACGATTTTGAAAACTTTTTTTCTAAAAATGCATGTTAATACAGTCAAACTTCTTTATAACGAACTTCTTTATAACGTAATTTTCTCTATAGCGAATTTCATTTCGTTCCATACGAATTAGTTTCTTTATAACGAAGTTCCCTATAACGAAATTCTCTTTATAAAGAACTAATTTTTTTTGACCCAAGAGCAAATTCGTTTCTTTATAACGAAATGTCAATTTTCAAATTTGAAAAAAAGCTCACTAGATTTGTATACCGAGTTTTAAAAGGGAACTCCCCGTTTTGGCAAGAATTTTCTTAAAGTTATTGTATGTATGTATGTTTGGATGCATGAAAAAGGGTACATGTGTTTTAGGAATTGTACGACAGGTGAATCGTTCGTTTGAGTTTACATTTTAAGTTAGCCAATCACAAGGCTATTTCGCTATGAGAGAATATTGATAAAATTAAAAGTGGAGAAAAGAAAAGTATGTGGCTGAAAAATTTGATGTGTCGTTTAGTACACTATCAACAATGTTAATAGTCCAGTAATTTTAGGTTTTATCTGCGGAAAAATTCCTACTGGGCTGAATTTTGGTATACAGCTTAATGACGGCTTTGTTATGAAGATGTGAAAAATCGACATTGATATCGTGTCCGCGTTAAGAGTTATAGGGGTCAAAAGGTCACAAAAACTGGTTTTTCACGATTTTCAGCAAAACGGTAAGTCTTATCAAAAAATTTTCAATGCAAGAATTGTAGACCAGATTATTATATATAAAAAGTGTCATGACACTTTTTTTCCTAAGACCCACCGTTTCTTAGGTATAACGATTCAAAAAGTTGAAGTTTAGTTGTAATCGTCATAATCCTATTCCTGAAAAAAAAACTCCTAACTGAAAAGTTCCTGAAATTTCATTATTTTTTTAGCTTGAATTTCGATCCTCAACTGTTAAGAATATGGGGAAACCAAAAAAAAATGGAAATTTTCGCCATTTTTCCGATTGGGGCCCTTCTCCCGAAACCATTTCCCTGGGAATTTTTGTTTAGAATATGTCTGAAAATATACAGGGTGTGCAATAGAGAATGGACAACCCTAAAACGGCTTATAGCTACACTTATGATTGTTCTAAAAACAGATAGAAAAAAGTTCTATCGCAACCAGTTCATAAAATATGGACTTTTTTTCGTTCAGTGTATTTTAAATTTTATCATCTTATGTTTTCGTTCACTACAACCACGAATGAATGAATTTTATTGATTTCTTTTTATTATAATTTTCTACAATAATTGGATGAGTACATAAACACTTTAAAAATTTCATAGCTATTGCACATTTTCGTAAAAAAAAATTTGAAATCTGTTTTTTTGATGCAAAATGTAAAAAAAGTATTTTATGAAAAATTTTAAACACCTGTGGTATAAAATAAATCTATAGAAACCTAGGTGGCCATCTTTCTTAAAAATATTCTCCTTATACCAGAATATTTTTAAGAAAGTTGGCCACCTAGGTTTCTATAGATTTATTTTATACCACAGGTGTTTAAAATTTTTCATAAAATACTTTTTTTACATTTTGCATCAAAAAACAGATTTCAAATTTTTTTTTTACGAAAATGTGCAATAGCTATGAAATTTTTAAAGTGTTTATGTACTCATCCAATTATTGTAGAAAATTATAATAAAAAGAAATCAATAAAATTCATTCATTCGTGGTTGTAGTGAACGAAAACATAAGATGATAAAATTTAAAATACACTGAACGAAAAAAAGTCCATATTTTATGAACTGGTTGCGATAGAACTTTTTTCTATCTGTTTTTAGAACAATCATAAGTGTAGCTATAAGCCGTTTTAGGGTTGTCCATTCTCTATTGCACACCCTGTATATTTTCAGACATATTCTAAACAAAAATTCCCAGAGAAATGGTTTCGGGAGAAGGGCCCCAATCGGAAAAATGGCGAAAATTTCCATTTTTTTTTGGTTTCCCCATATTCTTAACAGTTGAGGAACGAAATTCAAGCTAAAAAAATAATGAAATTTCAGGAACTTTTCAGTTAGGAGTTTTTTTTTTCAGGAATAGGATTATGACGATTACAACTAAACTTCAACTTTTTGAATCGTTATACCTAAGAAACGGTGGGTCTTAGGAAAAAAAGTGTCATGACACTTTTTATATATAATAATCTGGTCTACAATTCTTGCATTGAAAATTTTTTGATAAGACTTACCGTTTTGCTGAAAATCGTGAAAAACCAGTTTTTGTGACCTTTTGACCCCTATAACTCTTAACGCGGACACGATATCAATGTCGATTTTTCACATCTTCATAACAAAGCCGTCATTAAGCTGTATACCAAAATTCAGCCCAGTAGGAATTTTTCCGCAGATTGGGCTTAAAAATGACTAAAATTACTGGGCTATAAAGAATTAACTAAAAATTTTAAAGTTATGATTCATGTGCATGTTCAATTTCAAAGTTGATATGTTTTAACTAAAAAATATAAATGAATAAATTTCCTTAAGATGAGTTCTTTTTTGTACCATATTATTTTAAAAGAACACATGCAGTATTAAAAAATAAATTTTCTTTATAACGAATTTTTTATAAAACTTCTTTATAACGAAGCAATTTTTTATTCCCTTGAAGGTTCGTTATAAAGAAGTTTGACTGTATATCAATTAAAACTGCATACTTGTTTTGGGTGGCAAATTTAATTTCAGATTTTATTTTATTTTTTTTTTTTAACGAATTTTATTTTTTTTTCCAAATTTCTTTATAAAAAGTCTTAAAAATTTAAGCAACTTTAACTCTAAGATCAAGTTCGTGCGACCCAGTCTTGCATTTTATTTCTTATAAAATTGAAATAATATTTTTTTGTTTAGAGTAACCATATAATGGCCGAATATTAACTTTCTGCTTTTTCCGGATTTAGAAAATGTAAGTTTAAGCCAGTTTTTTTTTCAGCATTCCCTCTGCCAGACGCCCTAAAAGGTATCTCAATAGTAGGAGAAAATTAGATTTTGTTATATGGGGGTATGGGAAAAAATCCAAAATGCATTTTGACTTCAGGGCTCGAAAGAGTTTAAAGACACGAGTCTTAAACCAAATTTTGTACAAATTCATATTCATATACAATAGAGTTTGAAAAAAAGCCATTTAAAATTTTTAATAACGTTTTTTTTTTTTTCAAAATTTTGAGTTGAGGACTATTCTTTCAAAAAAACTTGATTAAATTTAGTGAATTTAAATTTTACAGATAGAAACGAAATTCGGGCTTTTTAAAAACGTGTCTGTAAAAAATATTGTAGGTGTTGACGTTATGTTCAAATATTTTTTTTGGGTTTGAAGTCAGTTTGTGAGAATTAATTTAATTTTAAAAAACAATACGCCAACATCGGCAATTTTTAATCTATAGACTTAAAAGTATTTAAAAAAAAAAACAAAAATCGTCAAAATCAGAGCTGTTCGGCCGGGTTCCCTAATAATTTGCTATAGTTACTCCACTATTACATTTAAAATTAAAAGATAAAATCACTTCGGTAGGTTATTCTTTAACTTTAACAAAATTAGGAGATGCCAAATACTAACTTCCCACATGAACATTTAAACTTTGCATTATATTGTATCAAATTATTTTTCTTGATGTTTTAGCGAATGCAACTTGCCAGAAATTTCCATG